>NC_060162.1:29032976-29055709 GCF_021292245.1 Micropterus dolomieu | reverse complement strand
TAGGAAAGCCACACACCTGTCTATATAAGACCTTACAGCTCACAGTGCATGTCAGAGCAAATGAGAATCATGAGGTCAAAGGAACTGCCTGAAGAGCTCAGAGACAGAATTGTGGCAAGGCACAGATCTGGCCAAGGTTACAAAAAAATTTCTGCTGCACTTAAGGTTCCTAAGAGCACAGTGGCCTCCATAATCCTCAAATGGAAGACGTTTGGGACGACCAGAACCCTTCCTAGAGCTGGCCGTCCGGCCAAACTGAGCTATCGGGGGAGAAGAGCCTTGGTGAGAGAGGTAAAGAAGAACCCAAAGGTCACTGTGGCTGAGCTCCAGAGATGCAGTCGGGAGATGGGAGAAAGTTGTAGTAAGTCAACCATCACTGCAGCAATCCACCAGTCGGGGCTTTATGGCAGAGTGGCCCGACGGAAGCCTCTCCTCAGTGCAAGACACATGAAAGCCCGCATGGAGTTTGCTAAAAAACACCTGAAGGACTCCAAGATGGTGATAAATAAGATCCTCTGGTCTGATGAGACCAAGATAGAACTTTTTGGCCTTAATTCTAAGCGGTATGTGTGGAGAAAACCAGGCACTGCTCATCACCTGTCCAATACAGTCTCAACAGTGAAGCATGGTGGTGGCAGCATCATGCTGTGGGGGTGTTTTTCAGCTGCAGGGACAGGACGACCGGTTGCAATCGAGGGAAAGATGAATGCGGCCAAGTACAGGGATATCCTGGACGAAAACCTTTTCCAGAGTGCTCTGGACCTCAGACTGGGCCGAAGGTTTACCTTCCAACAAGACAATGACCCTAAGCGCACCGCTAAAATAACGAAGGAGTGGCTTCACAACAACTCCGTGGCTGTTCTTGAATGGCCCAGCCAGAGCCCTGACTTAAACCCAATTGAGCATCTCTGGAGAGACCTGAAAATGGCTGTCCACCAACGTTTACCATCCAACCTGACAGAACTGGAGAGGATCTGCAAGGAGGAATGGCAGAGGATACCCAAATCCAGATGTGAAAAACTTGTTGCATCTTTCCCAAAACGACTCATGGCTGTATTAGATCAAAAGGGTGCTTCTACTAAATACTGAGCAAAGGGTCTGAATACTTATGACCATGTGATATTTCAGTTTTTCTTTTTTAATAAATTTGCAAAAATTTCTACATTTCTGTTTTTTTCTGTCAAGATGGGGTGCTGAGTGTACATTACTGAGAAATAAAATGAATTTTTTTGATTTTTGGAAAATGGCTGCAATGAAACAAAGAGTGAAAAATTTAAAGGGGTCTGAATACTTTCCGTACCCACTGTATATCCCAGCACTTTAGACCAGCAAGGCCAGTGCTCTTGGAGCTCTGCAACATACGATGTTGAGCAGGAGAAGGTCCACTCGGCCCCACCGTCCCTGCCACTGGAAGATTCCACATGATCACAAGTAGTGGATGATGTAAAATACCAGTCTTAACAAAGTCTCATTTGGAGCATTAGAACACAAACAAGGCATTAATTTACCACCTAATACATTCCCCAACTCGACACTTCCAATCAGTTTGGATCTCAAGAAGGACTTACTTTGACATGGAAATGATCTTATCTGTAAAGTCTAGACTTACTTAAGTTAAATTATGCATTTAAGAACATTTTTATAAATGAGGCCCCTGGGATTTCACCACAATGGTCTTAGACTTAAGCGAAAAATACAATCATCCATTAAATGGCAGTTATGTGGAGAAAAACACTTTGTTAAGGAGAGGTCAGAAGAGAATGGACAGACTGGTTCAAGCCAACAAAAAGAAGAAACTCAAATAAGTAGAGATCAAGTGTATAGAATTTGGCAATTGTGTATGTTTTTTTGTAATCTCTCTATTGTTTATAAATAAATCTTCATTGTATTGTTGATGATGGTGGTAGTTTGCTGCCAATTACTCTAAAAGAGAGCAATATATTCACAGTGCTTTCATGTCGTCTCTGTAAAGACGCTGATCTGCAGTTACTGGTTGGCCATATTAGTGAAGTATATTTTAGGGTCCTCTCTGATGATTAATGGGGCACTGACTTGTATTGGTCATAAATGCACAGGCATCACGTAAGTGATGAAAGCTGGTGCAGAGGAGCTGCAGCTCCTCTAAATGACTGGAGTCAGTTTTGCAGTATGAGCAGTAGTTATTTAGGAAATTTATGGAGTGCAGGGAAATGTATTGTCTCATTTTACTAAATAACAAAAATGCCTGTTGTGGGCCCCTCTGTTCAAATTGGCATGACGCTCTTGTGGATAGCCCTGTTGTCCATGCTAGCCGTTGCACTGAAGGAGTAATAAGTGTCCATTGAAGATCGGCTGGACAAGTAACTCATATTCTAAAGCTGAGAGTTGACCATAAAGGCTTATCCTTGTTCTCTCAAGTGATGGAACTGAGTTTAACACCATTGCTGAGGATACCTAGACTTAGACTGACATTGGTCTTCATCAATGTTTGAAGGACAGTCTATCAGCTGTGGTCAGTCTTTCACTGTTCTCCACCTTCATCATGTTTTGAGCATGATACTGTTTATAGAGTGAATGCCTTACTGTATCTCATTTCATTAAGGTATAGGCTATTGTCCCTTGCCTATTGCTTGTTAAACAAGTGTTAATATGAGTGTAAAGGGGTGGGGGGTCCTCAACCTTCAGTACCTCCTGAATTTTCATGAAACCTTTAAATGACACATTGTTGTGGCGTGGTCCTTGCTAGTGAATGATTTTTCACTAGCCACTGTCTGAGCTGAGTACGTCCAGAATTAATTATGCTAAACTGGTTATAGTTTCAGCATAGATATCACAGCATGTGACTTGTTCATTTCATGAAGAACATTCACATTCAACACGCTGAAACAAGGCTCAAATTGTTGATTTCTACAGCAGTCTGTTGCACACAACTACCCAGAGTGCTTTGAGTTGGAACCACCACAACTAAGACGGATGCCTAATTTTCCACAACCTTTCCATCTGCTCAGATACATCACACAGCCAAAGCTGTGTTTACAAGGATGTCAGCCGCTGCTGGTTTTCTAAGAAGCTGTTTTATGGCTGACAAAAGCTGCTTGTTAAAATCATATTAATGACGCAAGTCAATGTGTGGGGCACATGTCATCAAAGTGTCTTCACTGTGTGTTTACACTCTTATCTTCATGTATATGTGTTGCATTACATTTACAGGCAGTGAGCATTTGATGGTTAGAAGATCAAACCTCCTCTTTTCTTAGCATCTGTTTAACACAACAGCTGCTGGCAAATAAGCAGAATGAGATGATAGGCCTGGCGTGGCACCATGAGCTACAAGGAGCACACCTTGCCGGCAGCCACACCAACATGTGCCCTGTTTCTGCTGAACGACTGTAGCTACGCAAGTGTGGGCTTGGCTAGTAATGTTGCTTTAATCTTCAATTGAAAAATGTCATGGTTTACAATTAAAAGTATTTAGTATTACTTGCACATAGCCAATTATAAAAGTCTTTGATGATGTGTCCGCTCTGTAAAAAGCCCTCACCTCTCCATTCTTCCAGGCTTTCTGTTTGGGGAATGACGTTATCATCGTAGTGGTTACCACATCATTAGCACATTTGCTGATGTATGACGTCACTGATGATGTATATTCCTCCATGTTGATGTGGTTCTCATGGGTGGTGGCCTCTCTGAACATGGGCCAGTCTGTCCACTGGTTTTAATCACCTGAGACTAAGTAGGTAGGAGAAGCAGGGAAATATGGTCTGAGTGACTAAAATGGGGACGAGTAGATGGCAGAAATGTTTGTTAAAACATGGTCTAGGAAATTACTTCTGCTGACGGGGGTGTGGCCATGCTAAGGTCTGTTTGATCACCAGCTACAATAAAAATGAAGCTTAGAGTAGGTTCAGTCAGGAAGACTATCTGATGCTACTCATTTATTCACATTTTTCTCTCTCACTCTTTCTTTGCAATTAGCTGACTATGGGCATTTACTCTTTCTCAACTTACATCTTACATCTTATTTGACTAATCGCTGCCATCCGACTGCACCCCATTAACCTCCAGTTCATCAGCACCCAGGTCTGAGCTCAGCAGAAGCCTGCTCCTCTTCGCATCCATCCTGATCTCAGCCATTCTCTCCATCACCACCACCACTAGTGTTCTGACTCCATCAGGGTGTATGCTGTACTCCTCATGGCTTTACTACCCCCTTAAAAAAAGAATCATTTACCCTAATCACCAAAGACTATTCACATTTCTTTCTTTTTAGTGCACACATCAATAAAATGATTTGTTTTGTCATGTGACTGCTGACACCTTTTTATTCCTGTAGGGTATTTCTTACTGCGCTCTGGGGGAATGTCTGTTTTGACCACAGGGTGTCAGGATTGGCTACTGCATGGAGGTGGACTTCCATCCTGCTCTTCACTGAGAGAATCTCCCTTAAAATAGAAAGGGATTGGTATGATTTTATATCTGCACACACACTAATACCTTGTTCAAAATAACTGAATCTGATGAAAATGATTTTAATAACTAGCCTACCTAATTCTTCAAATGGAACATATTTATATAGTGTAGGCCCACATCTGTACTGGTATAGCCAATAACAGCTGTTAAACATGATCCTAACTGTAGATATTTTTCAGTATACATTAATTAATTAATGAGGTACTTTATTTTGAAATTAACATGTTATCACATAGCCTACCTCATGTCACACATTTAATTCTTATTTTACTTATTTTAACAGGTCGCCATAATGTGGCCTAAAGGCTTAATATTACTGACATTTTTAAAATCATTTTTAATTAGCTGGAATTTTTTTAATCAATGCTTACACGATTATTAATGTTATTCATTGTTTTCCTTTCATGATTTTAATTATAATAATAAATACAATAATACAGCCTGTTTTCAAATGTAAAAAAACAACCAATTGTGTAGCTACCCAAAAGTCACAGCTTCACAGGTCTTCTTGTTTCCTTTTGAAATCAATTTTATTTATTTAAGAGTCTGATCATTCCTTTAGAGCCTTTGAGGAATTGTTGAGACAGACACAAGGGGCTAGAAAAACGATAGGCTTCTCATCTCTTTGTTCAACTGAAACCAGACCCCCCACCCCTTTTTGGGCTTTCTGTTTAGACCTGTGAGATTTCTAAGAATGCCAGTGGTAGCCTACACAACATAAACATGGATATAGCCATTAATATACTCTACACTAGTACTGTATACTACTGGTATAATAGGCTACTGACTAGAGGAAAGCTCTATATAGAATGTGTCAATGTGTCAAAGCTGACCCGCACGCGTCTTTTAATATTTCTAACCCGGTTAATAAAAGCCTCATATATCATCAGGATTTCTGTGTGCGAACTAACGAACAAAAGAGCCGACAGCTGATGCATATTGCTTTATATGCAGTGTTGGCGATGGTTCATTTCAAACTGCCGGACATCATCTGCCTGTTTAGAATACAGCGATAATATTTTATGTTGAACGTGAAACTGTATTGTAAAAACAGACGGGGAAAATGAAAGTTAAAGCCTTTAACAGTGATGTTCGTCATGCAAATTCTAAATCAGGCTGCAAGTGCACGGATGGATCCACAGGTGAGCTCATATAGCTCAAACCCATGCCACCTTATTTCAGTGAAATGTGGGCCTACAGATAGGGATAGGCCTGTGGAATTTCTGGAACCATAAATATAGGCTGCCTTTATATTATTATAGGCCTACACACATGGACAAAGTCCCCCAGCACGCCCCTTACCTTCGTCAGAAGATTTTGATAGTCACTAAAAAAAGATTCCAAGGTTTTCCAGTTTTCTTTATATTTTTCATTTTTAAAATCTCGGTTAAATGTTAAGTAACATGTTCATTCAAATGTAATTCTGTATTCTGTTAAATATATTAGTCAATATAATTTTAACAAGATTCTATAGCTTATTAAATTCTAATTTTAATAAATCTAAATAGGTGGTACCCAACCAGGGTTTGTTCATATTCGACTCATGTCCCCACTAGTACTGTAACATGTGGGGTCCATTTTTGTTCTTATTTGTTATATCCTAAAAGTCAAACTGAAACACAGGCTACTGAGTCTAAAATGAATCAGCCTGTAAAAGACCTGCCATGCGTAGGTTTTTAATTGTAAAGTGTTGCTAAACCCCCAAATGACAGAAATCTGATCTCAGTGTGATCCAGAGGCCCTGCAGACAGAGACTGTCTGAAGGGGCCGTAACGGGGTAGGAGAAGGTTTTTGAGTGTTTTGGGATTTGTGTTAGCTGTTTCAAATGTCTTGCCATGATATTGGAGTGTGTGTGGATATTTCATTTGATTTAAAACAGTAGCCTGCAGCATTTCGTATGTGGTCTCTCTGGAGGCGGATCCATCTAGAATCCGGAGAGGAACGCGCTCGGTGCAGGGCAGGGGGAGGGTTTCTGTTTGCGCTGTGATCCTTTTTGAGAGGGAGGCTCAGGATCATGATGGCACATAGAGTTCAGGACTGCAGGACCCTTTTCAACCCACAACTCTGGATTTACATCAGCTGATGGTTTCTCCTCTGACGGACTTTGCTGGAGACTGAAAACTCTGGTTTCAACTCTGCGGATTTTACAAACCCCTTTTGCGTCATTTGGTTTTTGCCCCAGGCTGCGGGGTTGCAGAGGTGAGAAAGACCACATAGACCGGGATCTCACGGTTTATGGAAAGTGCAGCTGGAGCGTGCGGAGAGGGTTCACACTGCGAGCTTAAAGATGCTGAACGACACTCAGATAAAAGACGGGCTGCGGACCGACGCGAGCTCTCTGGACGCCCTGATCGGTGAGTTCAGGATGTTTCTTTTCTCTTGTCCTGGCAGTGCGTCCCTTACCTACTAACTCACGCTTCCGATCTGTGATCAGATGTGAACTTGATTTCAAAACGCCGGTTGTATTTAACAAGCAACGATTCCAACTATTTTGCTTTTAGTGCTGTTTTACTGCATGACACATTATATAGATTCATTGAGAGGACTTCCACGAAGGTTTTCAGTCCTCTGAAAGCTTCGGCCTGAATGAAAATGAATAAGTGATGTTTGATGTCACCATGGTGACAGCTTACAGGATGTTTGTATTGATGCAGCCAGCAGGTATGCTATAAGATGACAAGACATGAAGAATAGGCCCAAATGGTCGCACATTTGAGATATCGGCTCTGCTCCTTATAACGGAGAGCAAGAACAGATGAGAACACATACACTGGCCTGGGTAAATATTGTAACCAGGTCCCGCATTGTGTTTTCATTTCTAGTTCTTCATGTGACACATTCATGGGAAAATACAGCTCAGTTAACAAGAGAAGACCAAATGAAACCTTGATAGAAGCTTTTCCTCATATGAAAATGGCAAGCGTTAAAGTCATTCGTTAACCAAAATAAAATAAATAGCTTAAATACAAAAAAAAAAAAAAGCTATTAAAAAGCTATTTAATAACTTATTATTTATTAACTTTATTATTATTTTACATTTGAAATAAAAAAATGCTTTGGTATAAAACTACAGTTTTGGTTATATTTGTTAAGGCTTGGAGATCTGGCTGACATTTCTACATCAACCCCAACACAATGGAGGGGAATGGACAGCATTAAGAATTTTTTATAATTGAGTAGAAACATTTTCAGAATCAAAGACGGCTTAATTGCCAAGTAGATTTTACAAATAGCCTACAAGGAATTTTCTTTGGTGACTAGGTCAATAGGCTATACATAAACCTCTATAAGAGGCAATCAGTAGCCTAATGTCCCATGTTACTCTGGAGAATCCAATGTGAACAGTTTTCACAGTAGCATGTAGTCCCCAGTCCAGAAAGATTTCAAAACCTGACTTGAAAATAAATCAGAAACTCGCATGGCCACTGGCAACTGCAATAACAGACCTGTTACAATGCGGTAGTAGAGAAATAGAAAATGATGTCCTGGTTCTAGTCAGCCATCATGCGAATCACAGATCCTAACACACACATTGGTGGATGATGACTGATGGAATTGATCATTGGTCTTAATGCTACGTGCACATAGGACCAATGATCAATTCCGTGCTTCACCCTCAGGCTTCACCCTCAGGCTTTTGATACAGGGTCAAGGTTTTTGCTGCTCCACGGTACAGGGTCCGTGGTACTGCAGGCCCGCACTGCGTCTCATGGTATTTCCCTCTCCCTCTCGTTCAGGCGGTGACTCTCCCCAGCAGGCAGTGTGTGAGGGCTGCGCGCGGACCATCTCAGACCGCTTCTTGATGCGGGTCAACAACGCGTCCTGGCACGAGGAGTGTCTGCAGTGCGCCGCGTGCCAGCGGCCGCTCACCGCCACCTGCTACTTCAGAAACACAAAGGTCTACTGCAAGGCGGACTACCAGCAGTAAGCCAGCTCCTTCTTTCCTCCCAGAGTTCAGCAGGGTTCCGGCTCTGTGCCCCCTCATGTGTTTGGCGTTGGCGGTGGAGGAGGGGAATTTTCAGCTAGGTTATATTTAAAAATGAAACAGTCAAAGTCATAAAGTTGAAAGAGACTGCCTTGCTTTGTAAATAAACCACTAATAAATGATGAAATTAGGATTTTAGGATTAAAACCCACTTTAGATCGACGAATCGATGAAGTTAGTTATTGTATTTTGTTGTCTACCGGCAGGCTATTGTTCACAATTCATTAATTCATTTAGATACTCTAGGAACATAAAGAAATTCATGGCTGTTTCTCTGCGGATATTTACATTTGACCCTAGACTACATATTTAAATGTAAATTTATTGAATTTGATGAGAAATTGTGAAAGTGGGTTTATTTTGTTATTGTGAAATATGAGAAAATAGCCCCAACACCGAAATAATGATAACCAATAGACTCCATTCATATTAACCCAGAGAGGCATGCACTGATGCTGACTGCATGATTTTTGGATGACTTTAATATCACATGAAAACTCATTGACTATAATGTAGCCTGTAGGCTTAGCTGTAGATTAACTGGGTGTGAATGGGGGCTTTAAAACATGCATTATTATGATAGGGCCTATAACTGTTGGCCTTCCAACATGAACTCACACCTGAACAACACATTCTCGCTCCCGACTCGTCACACATGGATGCTTGGTCAAGACCCGTCGCTTTTTAACAACTTGGGTACCCTTTAGCTCTTTTTTCGACATTTACGGCTCTGCTTTCAAGTTTGCAACAACAAATATGGAACGTCTGGTTAGACTTTCAACATAAAACTGTGTAGCTATTTAGAAATGTATCTATTTTGAAAAGACACGTTGTTAACATTGTCAAAGTAGAAATTTGTTTAGGTTTAGGCACCAAAACTTCTGTGAAACGATCATGGTTTGGGCTAAAATGACTACGTCACTTAACCTATGTTAATTGCGTAACCTATGTAACCTAAGCAATTTTAATAAAAACATTTAATGTTGACTTTTTTTTCAACATCAGTCTCCTGGTTGAAAGTCCGGTTTCTGGCCCTCCATCCACCCCAACCACCTCTTTACTTTCTTTTCTGTTACATATCACATACCTAGACTACCTTTACCATCCAAAACTGATGGTACAGGGCTCACCCCACTGCCTTGAATTATGATCCCCAGTGCGTTTCAAACTGACGCCAATGCGTCTTGACCATGTGTGCATATGTGACGAGTGGGGACTGAGAAGGGGAAGACCTAAACAACAAAATAGGTTGAATGTCAGTGACTCCCAAAACAACATAGGCATACAGTATATGACCATTTTATGGCTACCAGAATAAGTGCAGCAACAGGCATACAAGAACTTAAGGACGTTATTTCAGTCATGTGATGCAAGTCACGTGACGATAAACACACCGTTAATGTTATGAAACAGTTCAAGTTTAGGCAACAAAACTACATGGTTAGGTTCAGGCAATACACTACTTAGTTAGGCTTAGGAAAACATTGTGGTTTGGGTTTAAACAACAACGTGACGTAAGCCACCTTTCACCTGGATGAAAGTCCTTTGTTTGTTTGACCTGTGTGGACTTACTTGCTCTTTCGCTAGCCTTGATATAGCCTAGCCAGAATGAGGTTGTGGTAGTAATGAATGAACTTGAATGTTGTGTCTATAGTTGTTGTATGTACAATGTGTCAGAACTGAGACTCTGTACCTGTCGGGTTCAAACAAAAAACAATAGAGGGCAGCATATCACATATCAAGTCATAACTGCTGCTAGCTGCTGTAAGCTCATATAGCCCTGCAGCTAACTTAGCGGTCCTATTAAACCAGAACCGGAGCTGGGCAAGTGGGCAATGGAACCGGGCCCAGCAGCCTTTCAGTGAACACAGCTGGGGACAACAAAGACACGGCGGGTTCAGGCGGGTACAGGAGAGGAGCGAGAGGGAGGGTGGCCATCAGACAGCGTGTAGAGCCAGAATGTTTAATTTAGTTTCTGTCCAGTTTGAAGGAAGTGTGTTTTATGATGAGTTAACAAGGTGAGTAGTTTGGTGAAAGAGAGAAACTTGACAGTAGAAGCTGTACGATTGATTTTCCCGGTTTGATTAGGAAAAGTGTAAGAATATTTCGTTTCTTGACATTTTGTGAGTTTATTTTGTTCATTTATTAAACTAACAAAGCGGAGAGAGCTTGTGTACATGCAGCTGCGTGGTCTTGCTTTTAGCACTGTATTGAGGTTTTTTCCAGACAGTCTGGGCAGCATGCTGACAGCGGGCCATCTGACTGTCAGGTCATCTCTCTGCTTTTCTTAAAGAGCCTTTATCATCCCCAGTATGACACTGCATAGACTTAAACTTTCAGAAAAACTTACCTTTCTTAATTATCCTTCTGTGATCCTGATGTGGCTGTAACTCCATAACTCTCACTGTACAGGCCTGTGAGACAAACAGCCATTTGTGAGATATAATAAGAAAAAAGTTTGATTGTGCTGTTTGCTTTCTGGACACAGCTGGGGCATCATCTTATTAAATGTTGTTTTAATCAAGTGCCGCTCAGGAGCACGTTCAGAGATATTGTTGGAGGATTTCTCACAGGCTGCTTCCTTTGTGTTTTATATTGTAGCTTAAATTGTTCTTCTCCTCTTCCTTAGCCATTCAGGGAGGGAAATGTGCATGTGACAGTAATAAAAAGTAGTCACCAAGTATTTAATCAAAGCTTTTCAGTCCATAGACTCAGGCTTAGATGAGGTTAACTACTACTTTGAAACTAGTAGAGATGTTTTTACAACCTGGGCAAAACCCCCCCATTCCCCCAGTTGCCTAAAAACATTTACAAACACAGTTACATTTTCTCTCTATAAAGCATATGGATATTATTAAAAGGTTTATTTTACATGTAAACAATTTCCATTGGACGTCTCAATAAAACTGGCTCATCATGTTTTCACCATGTTTTTTTATGTATTTATGTGTGTATTATTTGCCCTTGCATTTTCCGCTACTTCTTTCCCCAAACCCATTTATTGTTGTTTCGTTATGCAAATGAGAGGGCTGTCATTCAGGGTGTGGGGTCTACTTTTCACCTATAGGTTGATTGACAGAGTGCATGGATCAACTTTACATACCATTACACAAACACTCTTGTGTTCAGCAACAAAAGGACACCATTACTTTACTAGAATGCAAGAAAACAGTCTCTGTGATGACACATTGTCTGGGGGTAACAGATCCCTGGGTAGGTTTTGTTTCCAGATTTAGGCTATGATGTCTGGAGGTTGGCAAGTATATTGATCAATCATACTTATTCATCCAAGTATGGCTAGAGTTTGGATGTGAACTTTTTAAACAAAATTCCTGAGAAATGATGAACTTGACCCCTGCAGTGGGTACTGTCACAGATGGCCTGCTCATAAAATACACCAACCTCAGGTATACCGAATCTCACTCCAAACTAAACTGAAAAGCTGGCAGCCCTGCTTTAGCAACAAGTAGAGCTAACACTATTTGTTAATCAAGAAAGTCCATAAATCACCAAAAGTTAGAGCAGCTGAAGGACAACAGAGGGAAAACCAGAAAATATTTTCTATTATAAAAAATGATTTCCAATCCATTTCATGGTATATTCATTTATTTATTGAATCATTTATTGATTATTATTTTTATTTTGGCAGTTTTGGTACCCCATATATATATTTTGCTTACCTTTATTCAACTGAATAGCTGATGAAATCAAACTGTTTTACAAACCTTTTACAAGCAAATACCACATTCTGGGAAGGGGCCTACATCCCTAACAGCTCATTTTGCAGTAGAAGGCATATAACTACTATTTAAACTGGCGAGTGAAGTTGATGTCAGTAGCTTACTTTGTAAGTGTGTTAGTTAGTTTATGTGTGAAGTTGAATGAGAGAGATGCTAAAACAGGTGTCTCAATCTTCCACACAAACTGTTTTTGTTGGGAGGTTTTGGTGTCTTGGCTCCTTGCTCCTCTGTGTAAGCCCTCCATTACACATTTTTAAACAAGGATGTATATGGGATATGTCATTGTAAAAGTGAACAGGTTTATTTTATTAGAAACCAGAGGACCCAGTGTGTTCAGCATAAATCAAAGCAGAGACTCCTGCAGTTGAGGATCCAGGAGTAAATCCTGGACCTAGACACAGCAGGGTGTGTGTGTGGAAGGGGGGTCCTTAAAGCCCTGTTCTGTTTGGATACCACAGTTGATCAATGGCCGAGCTCAGCACTAGAAAAACAAGCCTTCATGAAAACTTTGCAGATTGGGTTTCATTGCCTCTCCAGACTCTTGCCCCAGCCGCAGCAGGTTGTCGTCCACCCATAGTCTCCAACATCAGCTAACTACAGTGATTTATTCCACTGGTCCACTGACCCCACCTTGACTTCAAACAGAGGCAACATGAAACGTCGGTGGTCATGGCCGACAGGGAGCTGTGGAGGGAGAGTGTGAGGATACAGCTACTGTCTGAGGAAAACCTCTGCTTTTCAGGACTCATTTTCAGATAGATGCAAATACATTTTAGGCCAGTCATTACTTTTTGTATGTAATGTGTGCAGCAAACACATAATCATCTTGGTTTCTATTGAAATAATGGATGAGTTGAGTAAATTGAACAGTGATATATAGATGTTTGGACTAATGAAAAACCCTGTAGGATAAGATAACACATATTTACTTATTAAGTGTAAAAGTACTGGAGGGTTTAACTCAAAGCTACAATCTGTATGTTTTTATGTCACAAAAATATCAGTATTCATTTTTTACCAAGAGCCACCTGCACATAAAACAGAAACCACGATACTGTAAAAACCATCACATACTACACTACTCCGTTTTAGTTTACAAATGGAGAATTAAAACAAATACGATCTCAGTCCACACCAGCGTTTTAGCTGCGTATCAGAACTGATCCCCGTCTACATTAAAACAACTGGAAACCGTGCACGTACACTGGGCATGCACGTGCCGGTGTAAACATGAAGCAGATGGTCTATTCCGTAGTTACAGAAGATTTGGCGAAAGACTAAAGAATCAGACCAAATTTTTTTTTGCATGCACCAATAATGAGCTGGGACTGTTAATGAATGTAACACAGGACTGTGGCGGTGGAAAACAGACTCTTTGCAACAGGAGTCTTTGCAAAGTAAAAGGCACAGTAGCCTACAAGTATAGGCCTAAGTGTTATTTGCACGGTTTTTATTTTAATAAAAATACCAACTCAAAAACTGTCAGCAGCATCGTGTTTCTGCTTTGCATGACTTATAAGACCCAATCAGAGAGCCGAGCGTGAGCAGCTGCGTCATTGTTTCTAAAGTCCTCCGTTTTGGCCCGTCTTCACTAAAACGCCCTCCGGAGTTTTGAAACGCAAAATGGGGTCGGCAGCGTTTCTAAACTTTTCCGTTTTAGGTCTTCGTTTTTGCTGGACGGGAGGTGCAAATGTAGCAAAATGTCTCCGTTTTAATTCGAAAATGCAGTAGTGTGGATGGAGCCTTAAAGCTGAGAAAGCTACAAACCATTAAGGGGCAACAGCGTAGGATAGCTACGGTGGCTACACAGGATGAAAAGGTGTCTCTTCTGAGACAGTGAGAGTATCCAGTCAAGAAATGATGTTTCTTTAGATAGATATATTAACAAATTATATTTACTTAATTATTCAGTAAAACCATATGTCATTGCGACTGGGCCACTGACAGATAGCAGATAACATGGAAAATGTAAGCCAAGAGTGTGAAACACTGTCACTGTTTCTGCACCACAGTCCATTATATAAACAACATAATAGATGAAATTTATACAAACATTAACAAGGGAAACACTTTGCTTGTTTCGGTGATTATGGACCCTCGCCAAAACTGCCCGCCAGTGATAATATCTGGCCCGTGGCCAGATTATGGTGCTTTGATAGCGGTAAAAAAACTTTCATAGCAGTGACAGCAACAGTTACTCACATAATCACTTCCTTTTCAGTGGTTTTGCCTGCAAAATAAAAGCGCAAGAACGTTTTCTGCATTAATGCTTTATTTCGAATTGAAGAGAGCTTTTACATTGACAGATTCTGAACAACTACTCTGTTGCACTGTTTGTCTGTTTGGGCTACTGTAGAAACATGGCAGCGCAACATGGCGACGTCCATGTAAGAGGGACCTGCGGTTATGTAGATAGAAATGACTCATTCTAAAGTAATAAAAAACATAACAGTTCATTATGTAAGGTCTTTATACACCACTGAAAACATAATTATCTTACAGTATGTTGCATTTCTGTCACTAGGTCCTCAGAAATATTACAAACTGAACCTTTAAGTCAATATTACTGTTTCAGTTGTTATTCATTTTTAGGTTTTTATAAATTTAATGTTGTGCCAGATACAATTGTTGTCTTTCTTTATCTTATTCTTAAATTAATCTTATATGCGCATGCAAAAATTCTTCATCTGATATTGCAAAAGACTGTTAAAATGACTACATGAATGTGTGTGCTGTAGAAAAGGCTTATTTGTAGGTGAGTTAATTAGTTAGTTAAAGGTAATGAAAACTGGATGCTTTTTGGATTGGGATTTTGGATTGGTTGGATTTCTTAGCTTACTAACAACATGTTACATGACATAAGAGAAAATTTCAACCACAGGAACAATCTGACATCAGGCAGCTGTTTTTAGGGTTGTGTGTTCTCCCCCGGTCTTTGTCTTGTTCAGGCCTGAGTAAAAGTCATTAACCAATAAATGGTGTCTGGTCTGTGGTTTTTACTTTCTAGCAGACAAACCACATTTTTACCACTCATGGTTTTATCTATGAACATTCACTTTTCCACGCCAACACCATCTCTGCACTTCATCCATGTCTGAGTCTGGAGAGCTGCAGTTCTAAACATGTCCCTGACATAAAGGCGTTTATGCGGTAGATTCATAACGGGTCGGGGGATCAAAGATTGAGCCACAGCAGCAGAGTCAAAATGCCGAGCCACCAGGGGGTGGTGGTGGAGGTGGAGCAGGGAGGGGGGCATTGGCTATTTTGTCATATGTAGCGTAACAGTCAGATTTATAGAGCATCCTGGGGTGGGGCGGCATGTCCAAGGACTTTGTTAAATTAATTATTTTTATGACCAGAGACAACCCAGAGAGAAAACAAGAACCAGATTCTCCCTCTCACTCACAACAATATGGGACAGACAGTCATAGTGTCAACATTATGTATTCCCCACTATGTCATGTCTTCACCCAAGGCTTGGCCAGACTAACGATTGGTTTATTGTGTTAGGTTCTCTTCCCACAACAGCAAATAGTCTGTTTTTGTGCCACTTCCTTTGTCACACTGTGGCTGCTTTCAGGCACACTTCCACCAATTTAATATAAACAAAGGATAAATTAGAATTTGGATCTTACTTTGTTCTTTTGATCATTGAGCATTTATGATAACACTGGTGAGTACCACCATTATAATTGCTGGGGTCTGAGAACTCTTGCAATGATGTCTAACCCAATTGGCTCTAGGGAATGCACCTTGAACGAGCCCAGCTGAGCGTGACAGTTCTGGACCGTGCTGTTATCTGTCTAAATGGAGGGCATTTGTTAAAATGGCTACTGCTGTTTTCTTGTGTGACAAGAACATCATCTTCAGCTGTAATACACATATCTTCTTACCCACATATAGCCCACATTAACTAAAGCCTTTGCTCCTATCTGATGGTCTCTATGACACTGTTGTATGAGTAGTATTGGCTAAATGCGCAGAGAGATGACAACACAATTTGTCCTTGCGTGAACACATCTTTGTTCAGCCGTGTGAGCTGCACCAACCCCGTCTGCTGTGTGTGTGTGTTATTTCAGCTCAAGCTCTTCGGGGTTGTAACATTTTTCCTATCTTAATCACACATACATCAACCACAATGCAGCCACATACTGCTATAAAGGCACAAGAACTTTAACCTTGCAAAGACTAACTGTACCCCATTCAGACCCACACAGTCACGTTGGGTTGTATCTGACAGAACTGGCCACGGTTACATGCCAGCCTTTCTATCAAAGACTCCAACTTTAAACATCATTTAACTGACTCCCCGATAAAAGAAAGAAAGAAAGAAAGGAAGAGACTGTGCACGTTTGGGTGATCAAGGAAAGAGTGTGGACAAAAGGAGAGCTCAACTCTACAATTCTGTAGTTTATCAGTGTATGAACTACAATGCAGACTGGGGTCTCACAGTGACAGCATGAAAGGGCCCAACTCGGGTCAGGCGTGCAGATTAATCAGTTTTTCATGTTGGATTGTGACACAGCAAATATGACTTGAATATTTCTTCAGTGTTCAGCACTGTCAGTGTGTGGGATAAACAATGTTTATTCTAAACCTAGCTATGCCTATTCATGTTTTTTAGTAACAGACAGATTAAATTTTCTGTTGTTAAATCTGAAACATTGGAAATAATATTACAACAGCATAAACAAAGGGATCAATATGATTGAGGATATCTGAAGCTGTAACAAGCCAAGCTGCTGCTGACTCACTCAAAACTGCAAAAAAACTAAAACAAGGAACACAGCTTAACAACGTACAAGTGCCAGTTTAATTTCTGCATAAATGTGGATGTAAAGATGACATGCAGCCTCACTCTTACCACTGGATGTTGTGTACATTTGTTCCAGAGAGCCAGTTGTTTATGTGGATTTGGTCTATTTAAAGTGAAGAGATATATTCAATAAACATTACAGTTCAATGGTTTTATACCAACATGGAAAAATGCTGTAAAGTAGGAATGCTTCCAAAAATAGACATGTGAATAGAATATATATATCAAGTGATTGAACAGAAGAAAAATCTAAATCAAATCAATATTTGATATGACCCTTTACCTTCAAAATAGCATTTAGTTAATTGATATATATAATCTATGAATATGTGTACTTTCGAAAGCATTCTTACTTTACAACATTTTTCCACGACGCTTTTGCACAGTAGTGTATATACAATATTTTATTGTAATATCTGCACCATTCATTTCCTACCTTCAGCTGGGTTGAAGGCAGGCAGTGACGTCAGGAGGTATACTGAGAAAACTAGATATGTTCATCCTTCAAATTGACCATATTTTTCATCCTACATCCATCATCTACAAGCACTTGTACAGAAACTTTTTAACAGGGATTATTTTAAAAAGGTAAAATGATATTTTCCACTGTGTTTCACTCTTTTTTTTGTCTCACAAACCAACAGTTTTTTCCATTATCTAAACCACTTTATTTGGAGGTCAAACTGAAAGTGAGCACACTGGAAATATTGTTAATAATCCTTCATTATAAACGAAAACTGTCTACATGCAGCTACAGTGAGTACAGCAGGTCAAAGTTGATCCGTAAACTGTGATGGATATTTACTGACAGCTTGGGGAATAATTTGACAGTTCACCCTCGTTTTCTCTTCCAAATAAGTGTGACTAACATGGAGGTTTACAACCTGTCTGTTTGCCTGATTGTTTGTGTTTCTTATCCTGAAAACATTTCTTTTGCTGATTGATAGCTAGATAATCCATAATGTTCAGATCCTACATGTTGCTGCAAAAATGCTGGTGTTGCTTTCTTGTAACACTGAAATCTCACTCACTGCATCAGCTCAGAGGACAGCAACACTATGCTCTGACACATACATGCACGCCTGTCTGTGGTTGGCTGCATCCCTTACTGTCCTCGCTCTGCTTTACCCTTTTCTCCAGTTTAACCGTTTTATCAGTGCTGCAGGCCTCTCTTGGGACTCTGGCTGGCATTTAGCAGGCTGAGACGTCTCGAGACCCCAAGGGCTCATCCAAAACCTGCCTGCTCCAAGCTGTCCACATTATTAGCTTCCTGCTCTCAGAGGAGACCTTAGTCTTTTACACACAAGGCACACACACCAATACAAACACACACTCCTTCACTCTGTTTTTTCTGACTGATTCTGTCTCTCTCTCTGTTGTGTGCTTCTTTTCCTATAATCTTTTCTCTTCACTTTCTCCTGTGTTCTGTCTCTGATTCTCCCTGGAGAATGAGAAAAAAGATTTGTGTGTTCAGAGAGCGTCTCCAGCACCATCAGTGTAACAGTTATTACTTTGTTGATATTCCTTGCATAATGACACTGTTGTGGATCATTTGCATAAATATTTTCCCTTTTCTTAATCATGAGGACAAACAGATGTCTGTAATCTCGTTTCACTGCATCATACATTATGTCTGCCCCTGGGCTCTCTCTGATATTGTTTTTGAATAAGCTCATGTGAAATTACTGAAGGCCTCCTGGTAGGTCATAAACACAAACAGCCAAACATGAAGGAGCCTCAGATGGCTTGGACAGCAGTGATTCATCTGTAAACTCTTTTTTTCCCCATGGGGATGTGGAACAAACAGCTAATTAGGGTGGAAAGTAAAGCAGGTGACACAGGTTCAGGTTTTAACCAAAATTTATTATAATCAGACAGCAAAACGGAAAACGATCTCCACTGGAGACGGTTAGGGCAAACTAAAAAAACCCATAGGTAAAAATAAGGGACTTTAACAATCACAACTAAGGAGAGGAGACAACACGGGAGGAGAGCAGGCAGACGACACGGGAGCATAGACTGTATATAAGAAATGGACGTAGTCATTGTGACGTCACCCGTTGGTTTGTGGACTGCCGTTTTGAAGCCTCGAGTTTAGACGATAGGGCGCCGCCATGTTGAGTTTTTGCAACCAGGAAGTGCCCGGAAGTGACGATACGGCAGCGCTAACGGCCGTGTGCGGAGCTAGCTAGCTTGCTTAGCTAGGTGCAACTGTAACTCACGTTAACTGTCATTTTAACAGGGATGAGAACATGGTCTAGCGAACAACAATCTTAAAACTAAATGTACTCACTAGAGAAAGTGAACAGCCAACTCCTAATAAGCTTTTTCAACGGCGCTGGTTAAATTTACACAGCGCCGAGGGTACGAGTCACTCTAGCCTGACTGACAGGTCGCCATGGCAACAACTTGTCAATCATAGATAATCCCACCCTGAAACATACTCTGCTTTTTGGTCTATTTTAAAATAAATGGGACCATAATTTACTAAATGAACATCATTTTGTATTGAAGAAGACTTGAAACTAGCGACTGAGACCATAAACTCACCAGGAAAGTGTTTACTGGGGTAATTATTCAGCTGAGAAGTAGAAACATTTTACCATTATTTCTAATGGAGCCGGACTTCTTTTTGCAACCAGAAGAGTCGCCCCCTGCTGGATTTTCAATAGAATGCAGGTTTCAGGGACTTCCGCATTCACTTCATATTGTAGACCGGAAGCTTCCCGCTTGCACGGGAGGAGAGCAGGCAGACAACACGGGAGGAGAACAGGGAGACTACACGGGAGGAAAGCAGGCAGACGACTCAGGAGGAGAACAGGAGACAACATAGGAGTACAGAACGGGCAGACGACACAGGAGGAGAACAGCAGGCAGACGACACAGGAGGAGAGAACAGGAGACAACATAGGAGGAGAGAACAGGCAGACGACACAGGAGGAGAAAAGCAGGCAGACGACACAGGAGGAGAACAGGCAGACGACACAGGAGGAAAGCAGGCAGACGACTCAGGAGGAAAGCAGGCAGACGACTCAGGAGGAAAGCAGGCAGACGACTCAGGAGGAAAGCAGGCAGACGACTCAGGAGGAGAACAGGAGACAACATAGGAGTACAGAACGGGCAGACGACACAGGAGGAGAACAGCAGGCAGACGACACAGGAGGAGAACAGGAGACAACATAGGAGGAGAGAACGGGCAGACGACACAGGAGGAGAACAGCAGGCAGACGACACAGGAGGAGAAAAGCAGGTAGACAACACAGGAGGAGAACAGGCAGACGACACAGGAGGAGAGAACAGGCAGACGACACAGGAGGAGAACAGGAGACAACATCACATTCATAACAGCAGCAAAGAGTATGGTTTTCACAAAGCATATAGCCTAGCCCTAACATTTCTTAACACAAGAAATAAAAAAATAAAGCAAGTAAATCCCGACTTTTAAACAGCTGTTTATGCACATATAGAGCAGTAGTTACAAAACGCTACGTCAAAGCCACTCTCTCCTGACGAGTCCAAGCATCAGTGGCAGTAACTGCCGGAGTTTCTTTCTGTAAGTTTCACATTGCTCTGCTGCTTCAGCAGACGCTTCAATAAATCAGATGTAGAAATGGATTACTCGACACATGCTTCGAGGTCTTGATATGGAAGGACACATCACTAGCAATTTGCCAAATGTTACAAACGAGCTAAATTGATAGCTGCTAGTTTTTTTTATTATTGCTACTGTGCAGCCATTGGAAACAACACAACTGTAGCTTATTGGAATGACACACTAATAAATAATGTAACACAATGTTTACAGCACACTTACGGGTTTGAGAAGACTTCGCCTGTTATACAGACATAAACAAAGAACCACAAGCTAGCCAGCTAGCATTAGATTATGTCAAGTTTACACCTGCTAGCCAACTACATGCTGCAGGCAGACAGGGCGGCAATGTAAGGTACTAAAATGTGTCAACTGAATGTCAAGCTAAGGAAATGTTTAGCTATGTTACACTCATAGGCGGAAATCACAGGGAGGACAGCGGCGGCTCATGACTGTGAGGTTACAACTCACGGCCCAAAAAGGAGAACAACAAACGCACGTGTGTACATTTACAGCTGAGGACTGCAGCTTATTTTGGCTAGCCTTCAACTCAACAATCAATCATGATTTCAGTTAAATGCTAAAGTTGCTGTTACCTTGTCTGTGGTCCGCTGGCAAATGCTGTCGTGCTGTTACCGAGGCAACTTAAGTTTCGTTTTACGGTGGACGAACGGTAACATTACAGAGCTGTTGTTTTCTTTAGCTTGAAATAATCCCATACTTTGGACACTTTCTTCTTCATCCCTCGCTATTTTCTCTCTCTTCCTCCACTTTGCAAACAGCGGCATTATAATCACGTCGTGTTCACAACGTAAGCGCGATGTGCGAAAGCAATAAATGTCAGTGAAACAGTGTGCTAAATAGTTATATGGATTAAATGAAGCATCGATGCAAAGAATTTGTGTTGATGCATTTTATTAATCAATTTAATAGATGAATCATTTCAGCCCTAATATGTGGTAACCTAATACAATACCGACTGGATCCGGCCACCTACTGCCAAACAGATGAACAGGTAAAAGTTTCGCGAGCAGCAAAGCAAGGACTTGTAAGAGGGATTCTGCACATGCTCAAAGCACAATTTTCCCCTCGCGGGTTACATTACTGACGCGAGCAGAGAAATTCTGCACACAAAAGTAATATGCGTGTGTGTCTGTCGCATGTGCGAGCATGGATCTAACAACCTCTTGCGTGAATCTATGATCCGCTCACGAGTTTTGGCAGGTATATGCTAAAGCAGTTGTGTTTCGGATTATGTTTGATCATGAGTTCAAGCCTATGGTTCAAGCATGCGTCTGAGCACACGCCTGATTGCAATCTTAAAACACACCGCCAGTGGCCGCTGAAACCCCTTTAAAGATCCAGTATGTAATATTTAGGAGGATTTATTGACAGTAATGGTATATAAAGACCTCACATATGAACCGCTATGTTTTTATTACCTTAGAATGAGCTATTTCTATCTACATACACCACGGGTATGTCTTCATGTTGTGCTACCATTTTTCTACAGTAGCTTGAATGGACAAAATGCTTTACAGAGCGCGTTTCGTCAATACATTGAATATGTAGGTAGAAAAAGCAGTAGTAATACAGATGTAATGGTAGTAGTAATAATCGTCTGAAGTAAGAAGATAAGTCAACTAAACAGAACTAAAGTCAGGCGATGCTTACTTAGCATAAACTGACTAAAATTTAACTCAGATCAAACTAAAGTGTTACTGTACAGAAGTTACAACCAAACCAAATGTGTATGCCACAAATAGAAACCAGTGTACTGCCAGCAATACTAAATAAACTGAGTATGGTGTTTGAAACACAAGTCACGTCCTCATTTGTTTGTTTGTTTATGGAATTGGCCCTGCCAGGGATGTGATGATCTGTGTACCAGGCTGCATTGCAAGGTACCTTCAAGTGATTCCTCCGTTGGTGTCTGTCATCCTCTCCACTTGACAGTCTCCAAGTTAAATTCCCTCCCCATTAGTCCAGCGCCCACTTGAATACAATGGCTTTTTTTAAATGTTGAATCTCTCACCTGCTTGGGGGGACTAGCTTGTGCCTGATTTAGGCAACAGGATGCCACTCCTTTGGTTTTCCCTGTAGGAGCACAGCTTCAATACCTTTCTCAGATGCAGCAGTTTGCAAGATACA
>NC_060162.1:28971162-29032876 GCF_021292245.1 Micropterus dolomieu | reverse complement strand
GGGATTCTGCACATGCTCAAAGCACAATTTTCCCCTCGCGGGTTACATTACTGACGCGAGCAGAGAAATTCTGCACACAAAAGTAATATGCGTGTGTGTCTGTCGCATGTGCGAGCATGGATCTAACAACCTCTTGCGTGAATCTATGATCCGCTCACGAGTTTTGGCAGGTATATGCTAAAGCAGTTGTGTTTCGGATTATGTTTGATCATGAGTTCAAGCCTATGGTTCAAGCATGCGTCTGAGCACACGCCTGATTGCAATCTTAAAACACACCGCCAGTGGCCGCTGAAACCCCTTTAAAGATCCAGTATGTAATATTTAGGAGGATTTATTGACAGTAATGGTATATAAAGACCTCACATATGAACCGCTATGTTTTTATTACCTTAGAATGAGCTATTTCTATCTACATACACCACGGGTATGTCTTCATGTTGTGCTACCATTTTTCTACAGTAGCTTGAATGGACAAAATGCTCTACAGAGCGCGTTTCGTCAATACATTGAATATGTAGGTAGAAAAAGCAGTAGTAATACAGATGTAATGGTAGTAGTAATAATCGTCTGAAGTAAGAAGATAAGTCAACTAAACAGAACTAAAGTCAGGCGAGGTTTAACTCAGATCAAACTAAAGTGTTACTGTACAGAAGTTACAACCAAACCAAATGTGTATGCCACAAATAGAAACCAGTGTACTGCCAGCAATACTAAATAAACTGAGTATGGTGTTTGAAACACAAGTCACGTCCTCATTTGTTTGTTTGTTTATGGAATTGGCCCTGCCAGGGATGTGATGATCTGTGTACCAGGCTGCATTGCAAGGTACCTTCAAGTGATTCCTCCGTTGGTGTCTGTCATCCTCTCCACTTGACAGTCTCCAAGTTAAATTCCCTCCCCATTAGTCCAGCGCCCACTTGAATACAATGGCTTTTTTAAAATGTTGAATCTCTCACCTGCTTGGGGGGACTAGTTTGTGCCTGATTTAGGCAACAGGATGCCACTCCTTTGGTTTTCCCTGTAGGAGCACAGCTTCAATACCTTTCTCAGATGCAGCAGTTTGCAAGATACAATTTTTTAAAATCAGAATCTGGTCTATGGGGAACTGTTACACACGGTATAAAGTCTCCATTAATTAGTCAGTGTAACTTTCACGGTACATTTACAGCTAAACTGAGGCGTATTGTTGACTCTTTTTTTCATCAAATCTTCTACTATTCAGGGTCACCCCCATTGTAGACATTAAGTTAGTACCTTGGTCCGTTAAGATTCCATGGGGGAAATCCACTCTTGAGAAGAACAACCAAGGTGAAGGTCACAGCTTTGACAGATCTCAATGTATAGACTTATCAGAATCAGAATCAGCTTAATTTGTCAGGTATGTGTACACAATCGAGGAATTTGACTCAGGATTCTACATTGCTCACAATATGCTTACTTATATAATAATATAAACAATATAGACAGTTTGAGACAATAGTGCAATGAGCAGAGTGCAAAAGATGCAGGAGTAAATTATTATTACTATTATTGTTATTATTATGTACATGTCGGAGGTGGATGTGATATACAGGTACATATACACATACATGTATACATGTACTCATGTACACAGTGTGATGGAGCATAGTGCAAAAGATGCTGGAATAAATAAGTATTATGTACAGGTGTTATATACATGAGGTTGGTGGATTTGGTATACAGATTATACAAAATAACAATATGAACAGTATGAACAGCACTGAAATAGAGAATGGTGAGTAAATAATAAGTGGAAACCAGTAAACAGGTGCTGATTAGAGGCAGAGTTACTGGGTTATTGCACAGGAATTGATCCTGTGAGTCAGAAATCAGCTGTTCACCAGAGTGATGGCTTGTGGGAAGAAACTGTTCCTGGGTCTGTTGGTTTTGGCGTAAAGTGCTCTGTAGCGCCTACCAGAGGGGAGGAGCTGGGCCTCTCTGATGATGGAGTCAGTGTTGGGCTTCCACTTTAGGTCCTGGTATATAGTGGATCCCAGACTTATGCATATTTGGACTACCTGCTGTTTATCAGCAACTCCAACATTTAACAAATAGGCCTAATAGACAAAATTTTTGTGTCACCAAGATGGGAATGGTCTGGAGTTGTACATGGTACATGTTGTCTTTAGACAAGGATCTGAGTACTGCGATTATCAATCAGGGCTAATTCTTACAGTAGTAATTTTCATAGACTGGTTGCTCTTAGGCTTAAAGTCAACATTCTGGCACAAAACACATTTCAGCACATTCATTTAGTGTGACCATTTCACACAGCTGTGCATCACGTTACAGCTGTGCCACGGTTTTGTTGCGTCCTTTCCTGGTTCAAAGTCCACTGGAAGCGTCTCAGAAGCGTTTCAGCAGCGGAGCTTGTAGCCTGCTCCACGTTATTGACTTAATAATTCAGCTACTTTCTTCACAGCTCTCTGTGACCTCGTTTTGTTCCATCATCAGTACAGCTGCATATCCCACAGGGACCATTTCAGAATCAGAGCATTTTGCCTTTGCCATTTCTGTCTGATTTTGCTGACATTATTCGGCCCTGGTAGCATGATGATGATTTTTTCTTCACGTGGACCCTAGCGGTATCTCGTGTACTTGCGGACGCAGAATGTTTAACACTTGCTTAACACGACACAGGGGGATTCAGTGATTCCAGGGATACAGTAGGCTTACCCACCCTTGAGTACCACCTCTTGTGGTATTGGTGGGGTGCTTGCATGTAGGTCTCTCTCTCTCTCTCTCTCCCACCTTTCCTGTCTCTCTTCAACTGTCGCTGTCGCGTAAAGGCTGAAACGGCTAAAAGAATGATCTTTTAAAAAAAGAAGGTACCCTCAAAGACCAGAGCCTTCTCAACCGAATCTAATTGTGGAACCATTTGACATAAGAGGTCATTTCTTTGTGTATCTGACTGATGAGTTTAATAGCTAAAACCAAACATTAACGCTGGACCTTACTAATGCTCTAATGCTTCTTGGGAGTCCAAGAAGAGTGGAGGAAATACCAGCAAATTAATGCCCAAGGTGGTGGAATCACATATGGCTGGGAAGTAAGGATTTGACATATTTTGTGTGGGTGTCCACATACTTTTGGCCATGTGATGACATATTGTATGTTTTTCACCTAAAAAAAATATTTCTTTTCTATCAACTTACCTCACTTTGACTTCACCAAGTACTACCCCTTCCTCCTTCTTTTTCCAACACCAACACCTCTGATAGACTCCATCAGGGTAAAGTAAACCTCCAGGAGGTGAAGAAATTAGTGCTTCTGACTGATTGCTGAGAGTATTTCCCTGCTAACAAACATGTTGAAGTATGTCGTCAAAGAATCCTGAGGCCTTACTCTGACTTCTTGAGATTTGGTTGAGAATACAGCATGTTCCCGCTCTCTGAATCCTGCTTTTATTTTCCCCTGCCTCCTAACAATCATCTTTTGATTACTCCTGCTAATTAAAACTCCAACAAGCTGCCACCCGAAGCCACCACCCACCCACCCAGCCTTCTTCTTTAGGTCACCCCGCTCCCTGAGGAGGGAGAGCAAACAAGAGAACAGTGAAGGAACACACACAGTCTACTTTCATTACTTCATCATCTCCACTCCTCTTATCCCCTTTAATCCTGTACCTCTTTATGCTTGTTAAGCTGCTGGAGCAGTGTGGAAGCATAGGGCACAGGGCCAGAGGGTCAAGGAGGCTCCTTCAAAGAGGTCGCCCCTAGCAGTGGTGGTCCAGGTCTTCACTGAAGTGAGTGGCTAAGGACTTTTCATGAATCCTCTGTTGGAACAAACGTTCACTCACACTGAAAGCTGCACCAAACAAGAATTTAAAATAAACAAGACTAAAAGTCTCTATCTTCAATAGAAGCTATTTGTTTAAGTCTAAAGCCTCACTAGCTGCTCCTTAAAGCTGCAGTGTTCAGTAGTCCCCTCATGTGTTGGACAGAATGAACACCAGAAACCTGATTTTGATAAAGCCTTAGCAGTTGTATAGCTAAAATGTAAAGTTTGTCCTGAGGGAAGGTTTATCCTGTTGGGACCATAAAAACGCTGAGTAGATTTCATGAAAATCTACATTTTGGATCTTTTATGTGTGTTGAGAGTTGTGCTAGGTGTAAGCTCACCTGTCCAAAACAGAAAGGGGACGCTTGTCAGAGAATCCTAGGTGAACAATTCAGTTTTTTTGGTGAAGACACTCTCACTGGGCCTCATGTTATTTCCATTTCATGTTTATATAGCACTTTTCTTAATAATATTACAGAGTGATTTACAAAAAGAAAAGGGACAAGGGAGATAAATGAGAACGAGGAACATGAGCTGAGGAAGCAAAGACAATAAAATATACCCAGGCATATGCCAGTGGATAAGGAGCATCCTGTGGAATAGATCACAGAAGGTTAATAACATAACCTCACACCCTCTCACCCTTGGCTCTTCTCCTTTTACACCGCCCACTTTACATCCACAGACACTTCAGTGAGAACAATAAAGTATGCTGACGACACAACCATTGTAGGCCTCATCTCAAACAATGATGAAACCCAGTACCGCATTGAGGTGGACCAAGCTGTCACTTGGTACTCAAACAACGACCTCCAGCTCAGCAGCCAAAAGCCAGGAACCCATTATTGACTGTAGACGTAGGCCATTTCCCAAAACACCCATACAAATAAATGGCATTCCAATGACCATCACTGACTCCTTTAAATTCCTAGGAACACACGTTAGCAATAACTTGAAGTGGACAACTAACACTGAACACACTGCAAAAGCTCAACAAATACTTTACTTCCTCAGGCAGCTTAAAAAATACCAGATCAAGCATCAACTCGTTCTGTTCTACTCAGCTGTCATCGAGTCCATTATCACATCATCGATCACAGTATGGTACGGTAGCAGGGAGAGCCAAACAAAGAAAAAACTACAGTGGACTGTCAACAAAGGTTCTAGATCCTAGATCATAGGTAAACCACTCCCCTCAGTTGATTCCTTTTATACACATCCGACTGTTAAGTGAACAAAGAGATTCATCTCTGACCCCTCACAGATCACAGATCACTCTCCACCAAGACCAAATGCTTCATAAACAGCTTTTTCCCCATAGCCATCAGGACTTTGAACTCCTCCCTTCAGTTGTCTTCAGTTGCCTCCTCATATACTACCAGCATGGCCATGTACCCAATGTAGTTTATATTGTTACACGTTGTGAAGTGTATTGTCTTTTTTTTGTTGTATTGTACGTACGTGAGGCAGAGCTTAAACAACATAATGTACTGAAAACAAATTCCACCAGCATTGTAATGCGGCTAATAAAACAATCTAAAAAAAAAAAAAAAAAGGAATAAAAACAGTAAGTGTTTTAAAAGTATTTGTCACATGCCACTTATCTCTTTCTGGTGCAGTAAGACGCTGCGACAGCACAGACTACTAACAGGCCGCGCTAAACTGGTCTAAGAGTGTACTGTTGTCTGTCACCGTCTGTTACTGTGTGCTGTTGTTGTTGATGTGTATAGTACTGTGGAAAGGAATTTCGCCTAAAGAAAATATTTGCCAGACAAAATTTTTATCATCTTCATCTGAATGAATTGGGAGATTAACTGTCTTTCCTGAAAACAACAAAAATAAAACAACATAATATTAAAATACTGTATCGGCGTTTGCTGTTATGTCTGTATGGGTAGTTGAAGGGGTTGGTGGCTCCTTTGTAGGGTTTTTCTGGCTGTAAATATTGATGTATATTTTGTCACTCTTACTGGCACCGGTGAGGTTAGGGAAAGATGGAGGTCTTAAGATGGTGGTTAAATATTGAAAAAATCAACACGTCCTGTTTTGTGCTTTTTAGCCATGCTTGCTCAGGCAAGATATGAAATATATCAGAAACTATTCTACTACTATTAACTCCTCAGAGCACTAATCTCTTTATTTCACTAAACCCATCTTTGCCCCAACACACACGCACCTACACACACTCACACAAACACTCCCCACACTAGAAGTTAACCCTTCCAAAAAGATCCTCCACACAACTTTCTATTTCATCTTTTCTCTCTCCTCGGCTTCTCTAATCCCTCCTCTCTCTCTCTATTTCCGCTCTCTTTGGTAAGTTTTCTAATGTACACTGTGAGCTGTTGAGAGGAAGAATGTCTATAGAGATCTGTTGCTTTGTCTTGAATATCAGCCGCCTGAGTCTCCGCTCCTCAGCTTGGTTGCTCTTCAGCTTGAAGTCATCACTCTAAAACTATAGAGCTGGTCCACACATAGGACCCTCTGTGACTCCAAACAACAAAACAACATTCATGCATTTAGGCAATCCCTCTTGTTTCTGAGAGAGAGAACACAGCACATGCAGGATTTCCAGCTCCGTGCAATTATTTCTACTGCAAGTATGCAATGATTGAATTGAACTGAATTGAATTGCATCTGATAATAGTACCTCTTAGCGATGAATTGTCAGGTGTGTGGAGCAGAATTTAAAAGTCTCTCTCAAGCTCGTTTATTTATTTTTTTTCAGCACATAAAAGTGAGTGTTGACACAACTGCTTTGGTCACCTTTTGACCACTTTTAGCCACTAAGGTCTTCCAAACAAAACCTGTTGGCTATACCGCGTGCCAAAAATGAAAAACAAGGCGACTGTTCTTTTGCTGTCCTAGCACCCTGACTCTGGAACAATCCCATTAGATCAGCTGAGTCTGTTGACTGTTTCAAACTCAATTTAAAACCGTCTTCCTTAGAACGACAATTTTAGTCTTCAGATCTGGTCAGACGACAATTTGTACAAACTAGTTTTTCTTTCAACCATACCCTGGGCTTTAGGCTATTAAAACACTTGGTGTTGACTTTACAGTGGGCAGTGCCACTGCAGGAAGTGGTGTGCCCTTTATGTTGTAGAAAATGGTGTAGAGGTCGGGGTGGTGGATGTCAGGAGATCAGTTCATTTGTTAGTGTAACCAGAACCACAGTCTTTTCCTAACTGTACTATAGTACATGTGCAACTATGGTATAAAACCAAGGTTTCAAGAAATTAGTTTAAACAATGGCATCAAATGTTACAAAAATTTCACTGAAAGTGATGCAGGGTTTTGCAGAATTATCCCTATATATACACATTCTTGTCAGGCAATAGGGTTGTTTTTAGGAGATTGCGTGCTGGTGTCAGCTGAAGTAGATTGAATTTGGATAACCTTTTCTCATCTATGGTTCTCTGCCAAGATTAAAACTTGTGGAGCCAATGGCAATGATTTTGAAAAACCTATTATTTTCTCATCACTTCTTTCCAAATGAATCATGCTCATAGTAAGATAGTAAGTATGTTACCATTTATACTACCTTTACATGACCCTGGACTCACTCTGAAAGTCTGTCTTGCAGCCATTCTAGTCAATGCTTGTGCTCACACCAGAAGCGCTGCAGTGCGTCCCAGTGCATGTCTATCCGCTCCACTCCAGAGAGTACGCTGCCAGGGTATTTTTGCACAGCTTCTGTCAAGCAGCACAGAGCAGGGGCAACTTCAGCGCCGACACAACGTAGCAAAACGTTCATTTCAACGGAAACGGTGGTGCCTCGGACACCCTGTTGTGCACACAAGCACTTCATTTTCCTGCCTTTTTAACACTGTTATGTTTACAAACTTATTGCATATGATTGGGTAACACCTGTGACACGTCCACCAAACAGAAGAAAACATATCTCTTGCACAATTCGGTCAATTCGAAAACATTGCTAAACGTTTTGAGATTGAACTCGCCCTAGATGAACCAAGGAGAAGACACAAAAGGGCAGAGAATCCGGTCAATTTTCAAAATAAAATACCCTGTGCAGACTCCCAGTCGTATTTTAACAGTAAACACAGACAAAAAAAGAAACCATTTAACTACGCAGCCTAATTAACCATGGTAGAAGCACAGAAAGCAAGCACTATTCACCAAATCAACAAAATGTAAACATGAAATGCTCCTTGTGGGATGACGGAACGAAAGCGGGCCACAGAGAGCTGTGAAGAAGGTAGAAGCACAAAATAAGAACAATTAAAAACAAGTCATTAACGTGGGGCAGGCTGCACGCTCCGCTGCTGAAACACTTCTAAGAGGCTCCCTGTGGAAGTTGACACCGGGCTGAGGACAGGACTAAACCGCAGGGCACACGCAGCCTGTGTGATACACAGTAGCCTACGTCTGCCCCTCAGAATTCCCATGATGCCTGACAGTGAAGGGAGTTTTGTTAAAATTTGCTAATAAGTTTCCTATTTGTTTGAAATACAAATGTTACTTTAATTTAATGTGTCTGCTTAGAATATAGTTATTTGTTGGTGAATGTCATTCTTGTGGTGGTTAACCATTGAAACCAGGAGTGAAGCGTTTCATTTGATAAGAGCAGCTTTCTCAGCCGCTCTTGTCTATAGTCAACTGACATTAACTTCGTGCCCCACGTAGGGGCCCCTCACCCAGCCGGGGTGATCGGCTGCCCACTGCACCCATGCTACCTCTGCTTGTGATTGTTTCTCCTAACTGTGGTCTAGTGTTGCAGTTCTTTTTGATTCGCAGCTCCTTTGATGGCATATTTGATAAAAAGATTAATGGGTAAATACGACATCTTGAATTTTTCAAAGTATACCAAATTGACACCATATTGGTTCAGTAATATTCCCTCATCTAAAAGCACCCACTTGCTTTTGAAAGATCACATACTGCTGTGGTTGTGGGCAGTGGTTAGAAAATTGTCCATACTCTTTCCATTTGAATCAGCCCTTTGAGCAGGCCTCCTGTGGGTCCATTATAACATCAAAAAGCCTTTCACATACACAATGAGCATGAAAGGGTTAAAATGAGTGCTAAGTAATAGCTCATTTATTTTCACTTGAACACATCTGGCATTTCTTCTGGTTTCTGGTTTTGCTGTGTAGACATTAAGTTACAGTATACACATGTTCAGTAATGAGACATATGGAATGTCATTTAAATCAATCAATCAATAAATAAGCCTGTGAAATATATCCTGAAATAAATAAATGAGGCAATAAATACAAAATAAATCTGTGTGTGTGCATATATTAGGGCTGTCCCCGACTAAGGATTTACATAGTCGAATCAGAATTGTAAAGTCTTGCTTATAGTCGAATGATGGTCAAATCCTGTGTGTGTGTGTCGGGGGAGGGGGAGTTACACATGGTAGCTCCGCTTTAATCTTGAGAAGCTGCAGAGCTGCAGTCTCTGTTCATTGGTCACTGGAACTTACACTGTAACATTACATTTCCAGCTAAGCTGTGGCTTATTGTTGAAACTTCTCTCTCTGCTCTTGTCAACTTCCATTCATCAGTCTTGTGCAGAGTTTTGCATGCGGCCAACAATTACATGCACGTCGCACTTCCCTGCAGTTCTATTTCAACTATCCTAATGTTTAAAAATGTATAATATTGACATTGAGCTCCCACAGATAGCCAAATTGGCACTTCTGTTATCATAACCACATTGTGTGAACGACATAAGACAGTTTTACGCGTTGAGTTGGCCCGGAGAGTACCAACGACTGTAAAACAACCGTGTTTTTACAGCTTCCTTCAAACCTTCAAAATAAGAGTTCCAATGCAGAAGTTGCACCGAAATACCAAAATAAACACAAGAATAACAGAGTAACAAATGTTATAAAATAAACAAACTTGCTACTAATAAATGACGCTTACATTCCGGCCCCTAATTGTTAATGCTGCAACATAATGATTACATCTTTAACATTAAAGAGTCATTTATCTCAGAATTCAGGATTCATCACACAACACACATAATTTATGTATTGGCCTTTCCAAAATGCTAGATTTAGTTTTGACAAATACACGTCTCAGAAGTCCATTTGAATCAGAAAGTATCCTTTCAACCTTTCCCATCAACCAGGAACTTCTTGGTGCACTGTCATCAACTAAAAGGACAACATCTCCTGGTTTCATATTTCTCCTTGTTACTGGCAGCAGTGGCAAGTACTCTTTAGTCCATTGCTTCCAAAAGATGTCAGACAGGTACTGCACCTGTTTCCACCTCCTCTTGCCATACAAGTCCTCTCTGTCAAACAGTCCTGATGGCAGCACAGGCTGTCCTTTAAGGAGAAGGAAATGGTTAGTTGAGAATGCCTCCAAATCATCTGGATCACTTGACACTTGTGTTATTGGCCTGCCTTTAACAATTGCCTCAACATCACACAACAATGCATGAAGGGTCAAGAGGTTGCTGTTTCAGAATATGGTTGAGAACTTTCCTTACAGAACGTATCTGTGTCTCCCAAATACCAGCAAAATGTGAACCTGCTGGTGGGTTGAACATCCAGGTAATGCCCTTTTGCATGAACATTTCTGAGTGGTTCCATCCTTGAATTGCTTCACGTATTTTATTCTCTGCTCCCACCAGGTTTCGTTCCGTTATCTAATCTCACGACACACACTTGACCTCTCTTAGCAACAAATCTCCTGAATGTGTTTATGCACGAGTCAGTTTGTTGTGTGTTGGCAACTTCGATGTGAATTGCTACTAATAAATGCACTTGTATCATAACAGCCACTGCAATGATTCGATGGTGAGATTGGCAGTCGAATCTGGCTCAACCTATCAAAGCATCGAAGCTTCGACTATTTGGGGTCACCCCTACTCAGGCCCAGATTAAGAAGTCAGAGGCCTCTGGGCACAAAGTTTTATAGGGCCCTCACCCGCCAACCCATGCACATGCGCACAATCAAGGTTTTGAATTACAGGGTATTATTTGTTGGGAACACATCTAGTTTATACAGGACCGATCACTATTAAAAGAAATGGACAGACAGATTGTTCAATCATGTCATGATTGTTGCAATTATTAACCAGATAACCTGGTGATAACATCACCACAAATCCACCACAAAACAAAGCAATCAGATGACCAGAGTCGAGAAGAGCATTCAGAACCAATGACGGAGTTCACAATGAGTTGGTCATTTGTCATGTGAAATACATTAGGTATTCTGCTCATTTTCAGGTTCAAAATCTTATTTAGGGGTTGTACCAGAACAGGTTTACATGATTGAATTTTCAAAAAACACCATATTTCTTTTGATTGCTGCAGCTCCTCTTTTCATCCAGTGTTGAAGACTTCGTTTTAGCTATGGAGTGATACATCTTGTCTCTAAATGATCTTTGTTGCGAGTTGCATATGCGCAGTTTGTAATTAAGGACTACTAGCCAATCAGAAGCAGAGTAGGGCGGGTTAGCGAGAAGCCGGTAAAGACGGCTTCAGTTCAGCTGTACGGCTTCAGTTCAGCTGTACATGTTGCCGACCAGCTCGAGTCCAGCTTGGTAAGTGCAACAACCAAGAATACCAAGGCTGAGTGACCCCCGTGGAGGAGAAGGCTAGAGGCCAAGATCAAAGCGGAGACAAGTTAGTCAGCTCTCAGAGCTACAGAAAGGTGCAAGGAAGGGGTTACCTAAGAAATACAACAAGCTGTCTATACGTGAGGCACTGGAGACTGCCAATCAAAGACTTACCACTCTGGCTACCCGTCTAAAGAGATACAAGGGAGAAGCAGAAGCCTGGAGAATAAATCGGATGTTCCCCACCAAACCATCCAAACTGTACTCTCAGACACCTCCTAAGGTAGTTGAGAATGACCGAGCTAAGATCCTGTGGGACTTCAAGATCCAGACTGACAAACTGGTGATGGCTAACCAACCAGACGTGTTGATGAAGGCAGCAGTGATAGATGTGGCAATCCCAAGCGACAGCAACATCAAGAAGAAGGAACACGAGAAGCTTGAAAAATACCAAGGGCTGAAAGAGGAGCTAGAAAAGATGCGGAGAGTAAAAGCAACAGTGGTGCCAGTATTAATCGGAGCACTGGGGTCTGTGACCCCCAAACTGGGAGTTTGGCTCCTGCAGATAGGAACTGCTAAGATACTGCGTAAAACCTTCAACCCTAACCCCTAACCCTAAAGCAGAATACCTAAAAGAAGCTGTCAACGCTGTCTACATAATTAAGTTGTATGTATGTATATATATATATATGCAGTGGCGGCTGGGAGTATATATATTTATATGTGTGTGTGTGTGTGTGTGTGTGTGTGTGTGCGCGCGCACACAGAAACACACATATACTGTATGTGTACAGTGTTACAAGTCTGAAAAGCAGCAACAGTCTTTCCTTATGTTTCACTTGAACAATAGGACATATTTGATAAAGCATTTCACTTGTCTGACCAAAACATTTACTTGTCCCGGACAAGTTATGATGTTAATTGTCAAGCCCTGCATGTTGCACTCACAAGCATTGAAGCTGGTGAACTGACACTGACTAACACATTAACCCAGCAAAGTTCAGTCAGTTCAGGCTCAGTCATTCATTTGCAACAGCAAACTGAAAACTTGGTTTGAGAGAAAACCTGTCTTCCAGCTAGGCTAGGCCAACATGGCTTGCTAGCAAATTTACCACAAGTTGACACTGCCAACCGATTAACATCAGTTAATTTATATTTGTAATAATCATTAGGACATAAATCGCAGGACTCTCTGTCACCTGCTACTACAGTGCATTGTCTTTTCCTTTATACTGATATATAAATAAAGTGTTCATAGCTCTATTCTTTTTTCCCAAAGTTACATCAATCTGCACATCTCAATCAATGACATGGAAGCATTATTTATATTTTGACAGAAAGACTAGACATGGAATTGGGGGGAAATATCATGCATTTGTTTAATAAAAATATTTCGTCCTAGTTTTTGTCAGCGAAATTAACACAACAAGAATGAAGTTCTTATTAGGGAGCTCTAACTGTGATGGAAATTGTGAGCTGGTCAACTCTAGTGTTGAGGAAGGTTTTAGGAAACTTAGGATAAAGCTTGACCGAGGAGAGTGGCATCAGCTACAAAGTGGGCAGAACCTCTCTGGAGGCTGGCAGCCAGGGGGCGAAACCCTCTGGAGGTCAGGGAAACACAATGCTGCTGAAGCACAAAGACAGGTGACTGTTGCAGCTCAGCAGGATCAGGGGGGTTGCTGCAGGTTAGGCTTAGCTGATTGGAACTGTGGAACTGTAAGTGGTCAGTAAAGGGAAGCCACTGTAGCCTCAAAACCAATGAAACAATATAAAATTAGCAACATTATTCAAATGAAACTGTCAGGAGAGTTAGCAAGTATGGCTAATGATGCTACCACTTTGCAGTTTAGTCCCGTCCTCAGCCCAGTGTCAACTTCCACAGGAAGCCTCTTAGAAGTGTTTCAGTAGCGGAGCGTGCAGCCTGCCCCACGTTAATGACTTGTTTTTAATTGTTCTTGTTTTGTGCTTCTACCTTCTTCACACGATTTTGATTCTGATGGGACTCTGAACTTTAATGACAATTGCCAGGCAATCCTGGCGAAGAATACAGGACAGGGTCAGAACACCTTTAGACAGGGAAGGATTCGACACTTAACCAAAATATAAACTGTCAGTGGTAGAGGGCCTCAGGTCCAGTGGCAAATTATATAATGTGGTTGTTAACACTCCTCTCTCCTGTGTGTCCTCAGGTTGTTTGCCACCAAGTGCAGCGGCTGTCTGGAGAAGATAGTACCCACAGAGTTTGTAATGCGAGCACTGGAAAGTATTTACCACCTCAGCTGCTTCTGCTGCTGTGTCTGTGAGCGCCAGCTGTGCAAAGGAGACAAGTTTGTTCTAAAAGAAGGTCAGCTGCTGTGCAAGAGTGACTATGACAGGGAGAGGGTCCTTCTCAGCACAGTCAGTCCAGACAACTCAGACTCAGGTAACACTGGGGATTATTTAGCAGACGATTAAATAGCAGACTATTACAAACCCAGTGAATTTGAAAACACATAAAATGAATTACTTAAAGGGGTCATATTGTGCTTTTTGACTTTTTCCATTTCCTTTTTTGTTTCATATATTTCTTTTGCATGTAATAGGTTAGCAAAGTGAAAAGTCCACCCCAAAGGGAGTTCCCATCTCCCACAGAAAACAATACTTGTGAACTGCCTGAAAACAGCTGGATTGTAGTCCAGCCTTTACCTCCGTGAACAACTTGTGCCACTATGTAACACGTCATAATGCTTGCCAAAACTAGTGTGGAAAAACACACAAGCTGCAGCACACACGGTGACAAGACATCCGCCTGCTGCCTTCCCTGACCCCCACCCTCCATACCAAATGTTAGGTAGTCAATGGACAGAAAGCTGTTACTGTGATATAGAGACAGCACAGTTAAAATGTAACATATGATAAATCTATTTATTACAAATAAATAACTTACCAATCTGAAACTGTTGCTCCAGTCTAGGTTGCAAAGCTGCTTCTGGAACATGTAAAGCTTAACCGAAGCCGTGTTACTGGCTTGTCAGGACCCGCCCTACTTTGCTTCTGATTGGCCAACAGTCCTTAACTATTGTACTGCACATGTGCAACTCCCAACAAAGACCATAGACATGTGAGATGCTTCACTCTGAAGCTAAAACAGAGCAATACAGTATGACAAAATGAAACCATGTAAACCTATTCTGGAACAACCCCTAAATAAAATTATGAACCTGAAAATGAGCATAATATGAACAGCTGGGATGTGCAATGTTGAAGAACTAGTGAGAGACAGCTAGATTTTCAAAATATCCAACCCAAATAATACCACCCCCTCCCTCCAGGCCTCCCTCCAAAGCCACTCCCCCAAAGCACAAGTTCATATGCAGTGAGTGCATGGGCAGAGTGCACACAGGTAGACAGGCAGTTTGGCCAGCAACAGTCCTGCAACAACCACTTACCACAACAATCATATTCCAGATGTTCTTAATTTTTGTGTCTGAGTAGAATTTGATTTATTGATTGCTGTCTGGAGGTAAAGAGAATGTTGACAAATAAAACAAAAAATGCTTCTGAAAAAAACTGCCTACCCCAGCTTTAATGTACTAATCGCTAAGTCGAAGATTGGGACTCATCATTCCAGTTGAATTTCACCTTGCTTGTAATGCAGAAAAAAACAATTCACATGTAGTTAGACACAAAACTGCAGTCAAGTCAAATCTGTTGTAAAATAAAACCAAAATAAAATATCTGTCTGGTGTTAGGTAAGAGCGAGGATGAGGATCTGGATGTGAAGACAGAGAAGTGCCGTGCAGCAGGGAAAGGCAGTGATGACTGCAAAGACCCTCGCCGTCCCAAACGGCCACGCACCATCCTCACCACTCAGCAGAGGAGAGCCTTCAAGGCGTCCTTCGAGGTCTCCTCCAAACCCTGCAGAAAGGTGAGCAGAGAGGATTGAGTATAATGAGAAATTTTACAGACATTACGCGCCTATCAAACTTTAGAATAGCAAAGCTTTACAAGGTGACCAGAATGGAACTATTAAACTCTTTATTCTGTTCTGTCATTGCTTTTGTGAAATCAGGAAATCAGACTGTACTGTTGAGTAAAAATATGTCAACATTAGGAAGGCAAATGTAAATGCTCCGTATTTGTATGGTGCCTTTCTAGTCTTTTCGACCACTCAAAGCGCTTTTACACTTCATCTGCATTCACCAGTCACACACTGAGCCTAAATGCTCAAACAGAAACTAACATTCACACACTGGTGGAACAGCCGGCAGGGGCAATTCAGGGTTCAGTATCTTGGACACTTCAACATACAGCCTGGAAGAGCCGGGGATTGATCCGCCGACCTTCCGATTAACGGGAAACCCCCTCTACCTCCTGAGTCACAGCCGCCCAACACACAAACAGCATAACACACAACAAGATGAACAGTATACGAATAGAAACTAGAGAACAGTTGACTTCCTCGAAAGCCACAGCAAAGTTCTTCCCAGGCCTCCAGTTCACAGCACAGTGGTGTAGGGGATGCCGTCCTGACTCACTGGTGTCATTAAAGAGCCAATGGCAAATATCGCAAAGACTAGGGGGTTCCCTGGTGTCCTGGCAAAATTCCCAGCCTGGCTCTCTCCATCTGGCCATCTAATCATCCCCCAGTGTAGCTGGCTCTATGTTTCCCTCTGTCTCCACCTTAAGCTGATGAGTGGTGAGTGTTCTAACACAAAATGTGTGCCATGTATCACCCAGGTGCTACACATGGGTGGTGGCCCCTTTCAAGATAAAGCGTTATATAAATGTAATCCATTTATATTATTGTTACTGTAGGTGGAACCTCAGAACCCAGTTCTTTGGATTTACCCCTATAACATCCACATACCTTATGGTTTATTCAGCAAAATCCGACTGCGCTGAGATAGACTCACCAACCACATCACAACTTGGCTATAGAAGAAAATATTTATGTCATGTATTATAGATATATCTGTCAGATTAATAACAATGGATGCCTGTCTGACATTTGGGAACTATGAACTACACTAACATACATGATGTGTAAAAATGGCTGATGAGTGTGACCATGATATGACCTGCAGGTGAGAGAGACCCTGGCTGCAGAGACAGGACTCAGTGTACGTGTGGTCCAGGTCTGGTTCCAGAACCAGAGAGCAAAGGTCAGTAAAGCAGCATACCTAAAAGAAGCTGTCAACGCTGTATACATAATTGTGTGTATATATATATGCAGTAGCAGCTGGTGAAAAATATTTTAGATGGGGCTATGCCATATCCAGTCAGTTTCAGTCCCAATACAATTTAACACAAACTGCAGGATACCAGTGCTTTGTGAAATATAATATTGGTATTAAATAATTTCTGAATATTATTATATTATAATAATATACAAAAACATAAACAGTGAACATAAACATAGAAAGTGGCATAATAAGGAAATACACAAGTAAAGTACAAATAGGCTACCTCTAATTTGTACTTCAGTACAGTAGGCCTACTCAGTTTTACCACTGGAAATAACCACATCTTAAAGGTTCAGAGCTGCCAATAAACTATAATGCTTACCTCTGTAGCCAACCGCTGTTGTTCTCCTTGTTGATGTACCGTAGCACAAGCACCAACTTGGCAGTGGGTGGAAATGTCAGTTGTCTCATCTGCCTGAACAGCAAGTTAATCTGCATTTTTTACTTCCTCCAGAATGTAATCTTCAAGAACTTACAGCATGCAGTCCAAAAGTTCGTTTTGCACAGTCTTTGAGGTGCCTTTGAAAACAGTAGTTGTCTTAAGGTGCTCCTCCAACACACCAGCAAGGCAACAAGATCTATTGAAAACGCCAGGGTTGTCAGAGGATGCAGACTCATTGTGGCCGCGCAAAACCGATGTTAACTCTGCTTAGCATGGTTAGCTTCACCGTGTTATCCATATGTGCCCTCGCACACTCGTGTTTCTTAATCTTCTCAGATAAATGTATCGTGTCGTTTACTCCTGTAACAGTCCATGTTGTAGCCGTCCCCGCCGTTTTAAAAAGCAAGCATGATAAGGCATTTAAATCATTGCATCCAGCTAGCCAAGGCTGAAAGCCTCTGTTGCTATGGGAATACCTTGTGTCAGCATTGGCTGCGCTGCTGTGCTGCCTGGGCGATCTCTCCAGCGCCAAGAAGCTAATTTCACACCCAAACATAATTATTTAGCCTATATTTTATATATTACACGTTATTATAGCATTTTAAACACACATATACTTAAAAAGGTAATTACTGTATTATATTCAAAAATGTTTATTTGAAAAAGAAAAACACTTAGACTAAATCTTTCCACCACCAGGGAGGGCGGCGCCCTAGCGCCCTCTATTGGCCAGCCGCCACTGTATATATGTATGTAAAGAGGAAAGAGGTAGCTAATCTAGCACAAGTGCTACCAAGATTGTCCAATAGCTCTGATTATATAACATTAGCTTTGTAGTAACTCTCACAGCACTTCCCTCAACCTGAGAAGCACAATGTTCCATGTTTGTATTCAAGCCCACCAACTTGGCCTACCTAATGCATAACAAGAAACGATCACAATGCAGGCAGAATTGACATTGTTATCCAGATCACATGTGAAAATGGGGTATTACTGTCATTCTTTTTTGCCAAAGTGCTCAATCGTCTAAAGCATTTCAGTGCTTATCCAAGCTTCAGTGGATCAAGAATTTATAATCTACAATTTGCTCGGCTTGGTGGCAGTTGGGAGAATAAGCTTTGTCAAAGTGTGAATATCCAATAGGCCTTTTATTTCAGTCAATTATCCATCTAGTACTTTGCTTGTTTACTCAAGTCATATACTCTACAATGGATCCCAATCAATGCTGAAATGTTTGTTAAAGATGATTTATGTTGTACTGGTCACTTTTATCATTCCTCCTCAATTAATTAAGAGTCTGTGGAATTTATTTTTGGCACAGCATGGAAAAAAATCTCAGCATGCTACACAGTGTCACAGACTCACTTAAGAGATGAGTCTGGTAATACTATAAATTATTGTCCACAAATCCCATGTGCAAACCCAAACCAACAGTGCACGTATCCTACTAACAAGTATTGTGTGAGTACAGTATCTCACAAAATAAGTACACCCCTTCCATTTTTGTAAATATTCAATTATATCTTTTCATGTGACAACACTGAAGAAATGACCCTTTGCTACAATATAAAGAACAGCTTGTGAGTGTACAGCTTGTTAGTTTGAAAAAAAACATTGTAAATTTGCTGTCCCCTCAAAATAATACATCACACAGCCATTAATGTCTAAACCGCTGGCACCAAAAGTGAGTACACCCCTAAGTGAAAATTGGGCCCAATTAGCCATTTTCCCTCCCCAGTGTCATGTGACTCGTTGTTGTGTTACAAGGTCTCAGGTGTGAATGGGGGGCAGATGTGTTAAACTAAATATGGTAAAATGTAGACATGCCTATCTGACCATTCTTTGTCCAAGGTTCATGGTTCAAGTAACCCTTACTTTTAGATTGTCTTCTTTAAAGAAACACCCTTGAATATTTTCATGTTATTGTGATGTATAGCTGTCATGTTATGTTTCTTATTGTTGTTTAGAATGTACATGTAAATATATTTTTCTAGTAATCACAAATTGTAATGATCTCAGATACATCTTTTGACCTTTTGACCTATTTTATGTCAATGATGTCACTTACTGATATTTCCATCACTGGTTGTTGATCCTAAACACCACAATATTCAAAGCAGTCAAAAATCTGAGTGATTTGTTTATGTTGTGGTCTCAGGTTTGTTTTGACCACCTCAGGAAATTCCACACGCCCCAGACCTTTGTTAGTAACTTGATATTTTTAAATTTATAATCTACAGGAGGTTGAGAAGTAAGCTCTTTCACATCTGCGTATTATTTTGCTAGTGTCTCTTCACGAAATGTCTGTCATCCACAGACTAAGCTTTTTACTCTGTTTATTTATTTACAGATGAAGAAGTTAGCCCGCAGACAACAGCAACAGCAGGAGCAACACAACAGCCAAAGGCTAGGCCAAGGTGAGGATTTATCATGTGTGTACATGCTGTACTGGCTAGCTGGCTAACTGCTTTGTCTGACATTAAAAAAAGGAAAAGCATAACATCTGCAATATGTAATCTGACCATTAAAATTGTAATGACAATAAGTACTGTGAGCTAGGTAATTTATGAATTATTTGGACAAACAGCTTGAAATATTAAATGTATTATGGGAACAATAAACAGAGTAAAGTCAGTCAGCAAACACACTTTTAGAATGGAGTTCCATACTCTGAAGCCAGAGTGACATCTCTGGTAAATATGATCTGAATTTTCCGACGGCATGGCTATAAAGTTTGGGCCGCAGCTAGGATTCTTGCTGCAGCACAGCTCCTCGTAGCTAGCAGGCTTATTGCCACTGTGGTCTCACAGCGGATATGAGCAGACAGTTTAGATAAGTGTCTCAGTGCTTTGGCAAGCACTGCCACTATCTGTTCAGGGACTTCCAGCATGTCAATATTGGCATAGCAGCATGGTTTATTATAGTGGAAGCTGCTGCTGTTAACCAAATGAGCTAAACAAACCAGCAAATGGGGGTTGTTTGAAGTTGATGTTACAATGAGATGAAGCCTCCTGGATGACTGGTGAGACGCCTTCAAGATCAAACAGCCAGTCAGTTTAGACAATGCATTTACAATATATGCTTTTAAAAGAAACCATTTGGTGTACAAAAAAACATGGCTGTACTATCTGTGCTCACATCTGTAGGGATGTTTGGTGCTCAATGCGAGCAAGAGAGTCCTACTTACCTGTCCTACCTATACAGCCATACAGGCAAGTCAGCAAATATCCATCAACAAAAGAAAAAAACAGAAAGAAAAGAATTAAAAATAAACACCTGTTCCAATAAACACAACAAATACTTTCCAAGTATAACCACAAAGTAAGAAACCTTTGGAAGTGGACATTCACAAGGTCCTCCACAATAAAATGGCAGCTTAAGTGACACTAAAATTAAATCAGCAGTTTTCTTTTTTGCACTTAATGTGACTCAGACCATCACATAGAGTATATAATGTGCAGTTGTGGCATTTATCAGATCCCTTATCAGTTTAACTTCTGAAGGATCTGTGAGTGAGGGAGTGGCATGAGTGAGAGCCTGTGAAGCTGAACCCTTGTAGCCCTTTGATGTGAGATATCATGTGTTTGGAGTAACTGACACTGTTAGGTAGCTCATCGCTATAATGACTTATGCATATATTTATAACACGATATAATGCGTCCATAAGACATTATAACAATTGTTATAATCGTTTACAAACATACATTAGGCGTTATAGCAAAGTTCATAATGTATTATGATCTTTTGATTTAATGTTTTATAACTAATAGTAATACCAGTTTATATCAATGTGCGGCAAGAATCTCCGACCATGTTCCATAACACATTATAACCACCGACTCTGCCTCGTTACGAATACACTTTAGTCACCATTTACAATTACTGATATAAAATGGAATAACAGCTTACAGTAATGTTTAAAGTTATATAGCATGTCTTTGTTTGCTTTAAGTGTTAAAATATCTATCCCTGTATAATATATTACAGTTGAACATAATACCACATGAACCAATTACCTTATAACACGTAATTGTTTGCTTTAAGGAAAGTGACACACATTTTGCACAGGAAAACAACTTTTATTTCTTCACTTTATGAACAATCTGTATGAATTTTAAACATTTTGCAGTTTAGCACAATAACACAACATAATTACATCAAGAAAACTCGTTGTCAGGGTGGTGAAAGATCGCTCAAGAGAAGACCTGTTGTCGACCAACATCATGTAAGAGGCTCAGATGTTGTCACAGATGAATGGCGAGCCTATGGACAGGCCCTAACAGATCCCCTATTAAAAGACGTAATTCAAATGGGACTCGGGAATACTGTTAGCTAGCGCTAACTTCCTTCACTTTTCCAGCACTTTCCAGCAGTTGCAGAAACAACAGACTTAACGGACACACTGTGACCTACACTGCACATGTCTGCCTGACGGACAACTTACGAAGTAACTTAAATATTTATTTAAATGTGTGTCACTTTCCTTAAAGCAAACAATTACGTGTTATAAGGTCTTATAATTGGTTCATGTGGTATTATGTTCAACTGTAATATATTATACAGGGATAGATATTTTAACACTTAAAGCAAACAAAGACATGCTATATAACTTTAAACATTACTGTAAGCTGTTATTCCATTTTATATCAGTAATTGTAAATGGTGACTAAAGTGTATTCGTAACGAGGCAGAATCGGTGGTTATAATGTGTTATGGAACATGGTCGGAGATTCTTGCCGCACATTGATATAATCTGGTATTACTATTAGTTATAAAACATTAAATCAAAAGATCATAATACATTATGAACTTTGCTATAACGCCTAATATATGTTTGTAAGTGATTATAACAACTGTTGTCCATAATGTCTTATGGACGCATTATATCGTGTTATAAATATATGCAGAAGTCATTGAAGTCCCTGTGTCGCCTAGTGCTTGCTCATGGTGGGAATTGTTGGGTCTCTGTAAATATCACTGAGTATGGACTAGAAGCTAGAATGCTCTATATGAAAAGCGCTAAGATAACTGTTGTTGTGATTTGGCGCTATATAAATAAAATTGAATTGAATTGAATGTGCATTACCACCACCCTCGGGACTGAAATAGAATCTAGAGAGGTTAGAATGACAGAGTCAGTGAAGGTGGGTGAAGGTAAGATGCCCTCCCAAATTTAAAATGACAATGTGTGCATGTAGTATATGCAGGGTATATACAGGAATCCTGAAGTAAAATTCAATACCTTTTTAAGACCTTTTCAAGACTTTTTCAACATATTTTAAGACTGCCGCACCACTTTGAGCTGTAACCGATTAAATCAGCCATGCACCTTTAAAAGGGACATTTGGATATAAGTATATTTATAACATATTTATTGCCTATATGTCATCAGGTTGTAACACCACCTAAAAATTGAGGCATTCACCAACTTTCTCAGTTGCCTATAACAGCCTGTATGGGCCAACAGTTTTCTATGTGAATGACTGGTCAGATTTCCTGCGAAAAGCAACTGTCTTACATAAGCTATGACGTTTATGTACGCAACATTACAGCAAATCATGTGAAACACAGTGTAATTTTGTGTTTTAGTTGGTTTAAACTAGATAATGTGAGCTTGCCTGCAATGATATGTGTGATAACTTTCACCGTCCACTTGATCAATACAACAAAATTCAAATAGGCCAGGAGGGAACAAAGATGAAGAGAATAAACTGAGTGATGAATAACGTGTTTTTTATTCATTAAGGCTACATGATAGTCTCCAACCTTGATTTTGGGCAGGCTGCTAACTCGTCAATAATCATAACTGTTTATGCAGAACACTGAGTTCAACATTTATAAAGTTTGTTGCAGCACATCAAACTTTTGATTTGTTCACAAAAAGTGACAGTGACTAGAACACACGGCTTTATGAAAAGTTGAACGTGTTTCAATAAAAAGCAGAGCCAGCTAACGTTAGCCAAACCCACACGCTCATGAATTTTTCCTGTTGTCTTCCGTCTTACCGATTCAGCTGCTGGCGGCGCATCTCGCTCTTGTTTTTCAGGGCTGTTCAACCGGTTAATCCCGTTACTCCTGATCGCCACTCCGACTATGTTTTGGACGATTAAATGCTCCGTACTTGTATAGCGCCTTTCTAGTCTTTTCGACCACTCAAAGCGCTTTTACAGTACATCTGCATTCACCAGTCATACACATTCCACTGCTCCAATTCGGGGTGACATGCCAGGGCAACCAGGGAGCCAGGGATTGAACTGCCGACCTTCCGATTAACGGCCAACCCGCTCTACCTCCTGAGCCACAGCCGCCCCTATTAACATTGCGGGTCCGGCGGGGTGGGAGATTACGGTCGGTTGTATCCGTAAATCACTTCCCGGTTCGCACGGATCTGTTTTTTGGAGCGTTTAAGAGTGACGCCTAACGTTACAGAAACGAATTACACAGTCGCTACTCACTGCCTGTCGAGTATTTTTGGCTATGCATTATAAATCAATTCGTTCACCTACACTTTTAGCAAACAAACTTTTGGACAAACAGGATTTTCACAATGTAGAAAATATCTTCAAAATGTAATACCTTATTATAGGGCGATCAAGACTTTTTAATACTTTTTAATGGCCTTAATTTTCACAAAATTGATTTATTACTTTTTAAGACCCCGCGGACACCCTGCATATGACTATCACAACTGAGCTTTTTAACCCTGCTCTCACTTGTCATCACTGACTGTTACAGATGTAATATCAGGTTGTATGGAGGGCCTGCTCAGCTCGTACTCAGGGCCGCTACCTCCAAACCAGCAGCAGCCGGTGTCCATAGAGCACAACTGCTGCAACACTGACCCATTCCAGCATGGCCTCACCCCACCACAGATGCCTGGTGACTACATGAACCCCTACGGTGAGTATCACACTGTATAATGATGGAACCTGTGTGATTGTTTAGCACTGTTGTCTTTATTTTATGTGTTCTCTGTATTCTCCTGTCATATATAGTGGTCTGGAGACTAGTCCATAGTGGTCTCCAACTGGAAGCCTAACCAAAGTATTTCCCTACCTCCCCTCGAGTGCATGTTGGGAACGGCTGCAGCCCTCCACAACATTAGAGGACTATAGCAGTAGTTTGACATGTTTTCTTCTTTCCAGGCTGCCATAGATTAGCACCAATTTCTGACACACACACACTTCATTACTCTCTCTCCAGTATGACATTGTCTATTGCAGAGATGTGAAACTTGTTGATTGAAGATTAGGGATGGGGATCGATTTGCGGTTCTAAAATTTCTTAAAACCCGAAAATCAATAAGGTCCAAGCTTATTGATACTGCTATCGAGACTGGCAGGTCCTATAATGTAACGTTATGTCTGGAGCGTCAAATCTGGTTTAACTTGAAACGCAATTGATAAAAAAGCTAATGTTTTTCAGTGATGCAACTGAATCACGGATTTAAACGGGCCCGGGACTGTTTATCATCAGGCTGCAACCTCTGCTGCTCTCTGTCGGCTCCTACATAGACACACACACACCGCCCAGCAGAGAGAGACGCCGTGCCATCGCGGTGGAGACAAAGTTAAACGTTAGCTCCCCACAGGAACTGCTGAATGATCTGAGAAAATTAAAACTTGAATTAAATGAAATTACCCAATTTCAGTAGCAAAGACTACACTTGGAGAACTTTGAACATGGCAATAAAGCCAGCAGATTCTTAGCCAACCAATTAAAATTGAATAAAGAAAAAAATAACAATTTCCTCCCTAAAGGACTCAGGGGAATATGACACATAACGCAGAAGAAATAAATAATGGATTTAGAGATTATTATAAAAACTTATATACATCACAAACTGATCCATCTAGCTCCAAAATCAATGCATTTCTGAACAATATAGCTTTGCCAAGGTTAGATGACGAACAGATCAGGGCTCTGGATTCACCTGTTTCTATGGCTGAACTCCATGAACTCCTTTTACATATGCCGAATAATAAAGCCCCTGCTGAATTCGACAAGGAATTCTGGGAAATACTTCCGCCCATATTCTACAGGATGGTAATGCAAACTAGGAGTACTTGCATGTTGCCTCCAACAATGAACTCGGCTAATATCAGCCTGCTCCTTAAACCAGACAAAGACGCCACACTCCCATCCAGTTATCTCCCAAGATCACTTATTAATGCAGATCTTAAAATCATCTACAAAACCCTAGCAAGAAGGCTAGAAAAGGTCACTCCTGGTATATCCTGGGGATAGGACCGGCCTCGGGTTCACGGGGGTTGAGGGCTGCTGCTCCGGCTGGGCTGGGGGACTGTCGGCCCCGGTTCTCCCGTGTTATCGCTCCCCGGCACGACTCTCTGTTGTTCTCCCTCGGGGCGGGGCACGGCGGGCTGTGGTCTGGGGTCCTTTGCGCTTTGGGGGGTCGCAGGGTGCCCTTGCTACTGGGGGTGGCGTCTCTTGGCGCCTCGCAGGTCGATCCGGTTGCGGTTCGGGGGGCTGCGATGGGATTGTAGGGTGATTGTCGATGCATCTTGATGCGTTTTGTTTTCTGTGCAAGGTCTCTGGATGGCTGCAGGGCATTTAGTTTGCGCATTGGAGTCCAGGGAGGCATTTCCTGGTTGGCTTGGAGGGAATAGTTTGCGTCCCTGGTTTACTTCGTTGACCTCAGATCCCTGCTCCCTCGTCTCTCTGTCGGCCAGTTGTCGGACTCCTCTGGAGACTGAAGTATAAAGTTAGTTGTCGGGATGTGCAGTGTGTGCGCTCCGGTTTGTTCTGGGCTTGTGCCTGGTGTTCTCGGACCTGGACGGGCGGGTGGGTTTGTGGTGACATGCAGCTGAGCTGCCGGGCATTAGGTGTTGCCGTGCTCGTGTAGCCCAGTGTGTGGGTTGAGGTCGTCACTTGTGCATTGACTGCGTGGCGTTTTGGTTGTTCTTTCCATGGCGGTGGGGTGCCGGGCACAGGGGGCGTACTGGTCTCTGTTGTGTGTGCGCCTCGGTCGGTCCAGGCGCTGCTCCTCCGCGGGTTTCGCCTTTTGCGTTCCATTGGCATTGTGTTGTCGATTGGTATTTGGATGGACAGTTTTTTGGCGTATGTTGGTCGGGTCAGGGTCTTCCGCGTTTGCATCGCAGTGTGTCTGGGAGTCGATTTTTTTCTCCCACCCATACTGGCTACAGGGGTTCTTGCCTGCCTGACGCTGGGTTCGGTGCAGCGCGGTTGTGGCGTCCAACTCTTACTAACAACTACATTCTGTAACAGGTTTATGCACACACACACACACACACATATACACACACATACACATTCACCCACCCACACACACACACACACACACACAGGTTTCCCCTGGTTGTCACAGGTAGAATTATTCTTGATGCTTTTCTCCTTCTAAGTTGCTTATTTAAATTAATTGTTATTATTCCATCTCTCATGGCTGTGCTGTGTTGTTTATTTATTTTGGTTGACCGTTTCCCCTTTTTCATTTCTCCCTCAGTTGTTTTCTTATGTCAGCTGTTTATTGCTGCTGTTCGGCTGAGGGCTGTTTCACAAAACCAAGATATTTTCCAGTTATTATGGCTGAATTTAGCCTTGACTTGGTTTCACGAAAGCAGTAGCACATAAGTTACCATGGCGATTTCTTCTGTGCAGCTAGCCTGCTCCAGACCAGTCTAACAGCCAGGCTTAGTTAATCCTGGTGCCTTATTTGTTCAGTCAGCAGTCACTCTGATCAGAAACCAATGTGTTTTTTTCAGTTATTCCATGTTCTTATGTGTTTTGCATATTTTTCTTTAGCCTGCTTTAAAATAGCAGTTTGTGTTTATTAGGTTTCATAATTAGAGAAGACGTGTGCTCCATAATTTGCACACAATGAGCATCAGCGAGTAGGTTTACGTGGAATAAAAGCACATAACATGTAAAGAAAAAGAAAGAAAGAAAAAAAAGTAACACAGGCACAGTAATAAAATTATATTGTGCACTGTTAATTCATGAAAAACAGGGAGAGGACACCTCAATGTTTTTTGACCTTTTTTTCTCTCCCTGGGATCACTCATCTGCTGCGAGCTTGGGAGAGAAAACAATGATTAATACGTTGTGCTACAGTCATGCTTACACTGTGCTTTGCAGTGATCACTTTTCTTTCTAGTTGCTGGATTTCCAAGTCAATTTCCTCAGTGCCTTTTCTTTTTATCTCCATATCTAAGTCCAAGTTCTGCCGGGGTTTTTGCTGATATTTTATTTTGTTAATTTTTAACAATTTTAAGTATGTTCACTTCAGACATTGACAGTTTGTAAAACACAGGACTACAGCCCCAGGGTCAAGTTACAAATATGATACAGTATTTTCTATGAGCACCATATCTCTGACTTATCCATTATCCATATTGACTAAACAAGTACACCATTTTCACACAAAATTGACAGACCTCCAGCCTCTCTGCCTAGGTCTATTATACATAGCCTATATACTTTTTAAAAGCATTTGTTAAAAATGTTGCTTGCAATGAAAAATGTTAAATAACTGAAAATGCTTTAAGAAAGGTTTAATAGCACAATAACACAACATGCAATACAATGTAAACAAAGAAACACATGTACACAAGCTAAAAGAACAAGCAGCTGATAACTGCATTATATTTTTATATTTGGAATTGTCACCTGCCAGATTCATTTTGTTTTTCCTTTTATATAAATAAAGACATTTCCACCATAAACTGGTACAGAATATTTCTCCAGAAGTCAGAAAATTAAGTGTTAAATGCTCAAAAACATCTGGGAGAGGACCCCCAGACTCCCCACTCATATTTCAGCGTTGAATATTACTTCAAAATAGGGTTAAAACTTTGCTCTTCTTGTTCTCATGTACACAGAATTGTGCATCACCACATTTCGTGAGTCAAGGGTATCATCACTCCCTTAATCTGAGGCTATGTCCTTTTAGTTACTTTTTATACACACACACACGAGAATTTGTTTTTACTTTTGTTGTGAATTGCCGCTATATAAATAAAATTGAATTGATAGTATGTTGATTAGTGGTTGTAATTAATAAATTTGCTGAGTGACATTAACGTCCACATCTGCAATTGGTGTTTCCCTCTGCTATTTCCTGTTGTCCCCACCCCCCATCCCCGTTCTCTTGCAGGTGTTGTCCTTTCTCTGTGTTGTCTGTTTGTAGAAATTTAGCACATTGTTAAAAACTCAGCTGCTGGCTGAGACACACCATCTGCTCCTCCTTCGACCAGGTAACCTTACCTGCAGCAGTGAATAACAGCAGAGAGGAGGAGGAGGAGGTGGTGAGACTGATACAAACTGATGTCTGAGTTTTTATTCCTTCTAAACGTCACTCACTATTGTGATGTCAGATATTGAGTTTATTTGCTGTTGTAAGTATTAACGTTGCTGCTCTAGAAACATTTACATTTATTAAAAATATTAAATTCGAATCCTATAATTCATTTAAAAACAACGAGGCAGTTATTATGCACACCTCAATATTTGTTTATTTATCGCAAGTGATATGTCACCTCAATATATATCTATGTTATCGCACATTAAATAATTCTCATGCCGACCTACCTCATGCCCTTTGGGTCTTGTCTTACCAAATAACAATCACCTAATAATAGTAAAGTATTGATAGTGGTATCAATAAAAAAATCGGATCATCAAGTAGCCTTAACAAGGGTATCAATATCAATAAAAATTAACGATCACCATCCCTACTGAAGATACTATCAAGTTGCATTTTAGGAAATTTAGGATCCAGTGTTTTTGGAGCTTGACCCATACCAGGGACCAGACATAAGGAAATCTCTGCCTTTGTTGCTTTGATTCTGACCATTCAATTTTTTAACTGTCTCTTCGGAGTCCACAACTTTGTGGAAGTGCAATACTAAATCAATGGAGTACCTCTTTAATTTGTTTAAGGTCAACATACTTCACAGTTGGGCTTCAGAATATCAACAGTGGGTTGAGACAAATTTTAGGCGGCAACACAGGGTGCTAGAATATATTTAGTTATGCAAGGACCAGATTGAGATAACAATTTGACAAACCAACCAACTCAGGTGTTAGAAAATGTAAACAGTTCAGTCTTGTGGTTCTCTCTGATGTAATGACCCATCCCATCCCTGTGTTCTCATCCTCACCATGATGGCATCAATCTCTGTTAACTTCTATCTCATTTTATTGGCAGTCATGGGAATTAACTAATAAGGCATGACGGCTGATTAAAAATGTATGACCCATCAAGTTGTCATCATTTTGTGAGCCCAATAAAACCTAGACACCCAGGAGAGCAGTACTACACAACCCTGATATCTCTTAGAAAAAAACAAATGTTCCAAATGTACATTAACAAAGCTCATTTTGTGCTATTGTCACACTTACATATTTTATTATTTAAAGGTTAAGTGTGCAAGTTTCATCTAGTAGTGAGGGTTGAGAATTGCAACAAAGCTCCTCACTCAATCCAACTAAATATTTTTTCTATCAGGGCAGTAAAAGTTTAGCTGGTTTTAACTTCCATGCTGTAGACTACAGTTTTATTGCCAGTTAACCAGCTGATCACAAAATGTAACCGATACATTTATGTCCAGGTAGCAAAGCCATAGCCTGGAGAATAACGTTACATTACAATCAAACCACATATTTTTCTACCAGGGCAGTAAAATGTGAGCTGATCTGAGCTTTAATGCTCTAAGTTACCATTTTATTGCCAATTAATCAACTGATTATCTCACATATGAGGGACCAAAAATGACATATCTATAAATGAATAAATGCAGAAATAATTAAATGCAAAAATAAATTAAAATTATATATATTTTTGTAATAAGGCTAATTCTATATTTATTTATGTATTTCTACATGCATTTATTACTGTATTTACATTTATTTATATATTTATTTCTGTATTTCCACATTTATTTATGCATTTCTAAATGCATTTATTACTGTATTTTTACATTTATTTATTTCTGTATTTCCACATTTCTTTATGCCTGTGCGCACATGCTAATTGAGTAGGTGGTGCCAACATCATTCTGAAGTCTGATCTACTACTACTGTCTTGACTTCACTGGAGAGTGGGTTGTAGCCAATTCTGTGGCCTGCTTGCTGCCTTTAGGGGCGCTAAAGATAGTGGTCGGGGCCACCAAAATACGTGCAAATGGGGCCCAGGTGTAAAAAATCCTGAGATTATCCTTTAACTACTTGTTGTCGTGAGGAGTCAGTCAGAGCTTTCTTCGCCTTGATGATACGACTCCACCAGGTGTGGTGAAAGGAGTAGAAGACAAGACAATATTCAGTAAAAATAAATAATCATGAACAACTGACAGTAAATACATCTACAGAAAGAGCTACCAATCAAAAAACTGTGCAAAGGAGGCTCTTACAAATACATTTTACACATCAACTTACATGTTTGACATCATTATCAGCCTTCTCTCGTTTTCTGGAAGCGCTTCATTCCTCATCCAGGACTGTAACATCTGAGCCACAAGCTGAAACGTACAGTGCTGAGTTGGTTATGACATCAAGCAGTGGCCTGGGAAGAGCTGGAAGAGATTGTCCCCTTGGAATCTAAGTGTAGTTCAGGAGAGAGAGGGAGGAGAGAACAAATAAACACCATTTGTTGGTTTTTCACAACCAAAGTATAACTGGGTCTTTTCTGAAAGAAATGGGAATCAAGTTTACCGTTGTCAGATCTGATTGTAAATACACCAGCATTGGGTTGCTGTGCTACTTCTTCAAAGACGTCTGCATCCCCTTCTCATCAGAAATTCTGATGCCTCCACTGCCATTTGGGATGGAGGACTCGATGAAAGCTTAGAGAAAAAACACAAACTGAGTCATCCCACATGAAATGGTCAAGATAACCAAAGGGTATACCCCAAAACACACTCAGTAATACCATTTGACCATGATACTAATCACTGGTCACAACAAATTAGTGGTAACAACATGATATTGCCATATAAATCATAATTAGTGTCAGAATTATTATATTAGAACTTCAAATTTAAACTTCACTGAATAAACCTATTAAATACAGTATATCACTATGTGAAAGAAACTGGGGTCTGAAACAAAACAAACATGACTTCTTAAATCTTGAGAACAAGATTTGTAGGCCAGGGCACCTTTTCAGAACTACAGTAATTCATCATGATGCAGTTTTGTTACACATTTTACCTTTATCGAAAAAACTAGCTTCTGCAATTCACTTATTGCATTCGGCCATATTTCGAATAATTGTGCATTATTATTATACTGTAAGTACACCAATGAGAATGTCTAATTAAATGCACGGCGCTTGCACACTAAGCTTGAATATTTACATTACGGCAGAAAGTAGGAGTAGCTGTTTTGAAACATGATTTTACTATATAAAATATTTAACTTATTAGCATTACAACGACAGACAGTTACTGCTCTCTAATGTACTGACTTCAAACCAGCGTTAACAACCGCAACCTGCAACACTTCATTAGTCTGTAAATATTAACTGCTAGCACTATCTCTGGCTTTAAATTAAATGTATCCGAGCCTTTGACCATTTTGCGTGTTCAGGCATCCAAGCAAACAACCAACAGACTAAATACGACATGAAGCGAACGAGGGCGTGAGGTAGGCCTGTACGATGAGAGGAAAATCTGCGATAACATTGTTATATATGTAGATGATCAATTGCCATAAATAAAAAAATATTGAAGTGCGCATATTGGCTGCCTGGTTGTTTTTAAAGTCAATATAGGGTTTGTATTAAATATTCTAAATACAACTAAATGTTGTTTATAGAGCAGCAAAATTAATGTTGACAACAGCAAAGTCAATATAAAGTCGATATCTGACACCACAGTACTGAGTGATGTTTACAAAGAATGAAGATATCAGTCTGTTTCAGTCTTTCCTCCTGTCCTCCTCCTCCTCCCTCTGCAGTCATAACGTTACTGCCAGCAGGTAACCTTACCTGGTAGAGAGGAGCAGCTGGTTCGTCTCAGCCAGCAGCTGAGTTTACAGCAGTGTGCCACATTTTAAGCTACAGTGCAAACTAAGCTAAACAGTCAGACTAAAGTTACAGACAGACATATTTCAATTTAGCTTCTTTTTAACATTTAGCTAATTGCCAAGCTAACGTTAGCTGTGCTTGTATAACACATCAATGACCGACTGGACAGAACAGATTAAAATAACACTTCCAACATGTTTACACTACACACAGGTGATTGATAAAGTAATATCTTTTTAGTCACGAAGGATTTATTGCACATACAATAACAAACGTAGCTATGGTAAACTGGTGTAGTTTAGAGCCCCCTTCACAACACGGTCTCAACTGCGGCCTCGCCCTCTGCTGGCTGCTGTGTGTGTGTGGGCAGAAGCCGACACAGAGCAGCAGAGGCTGCAGCCTGAACAGTACGCTGTAGCCCCGGGCCAGTTTAAGATCGCGTTTCGGGGCCAGCACTAATAACATTAGCTTTCTTATTCATCACGTTTCAAGTTATAGCAGTTTTAAATGACAGTCTCAGACAGGAGGTCTGCATCAAAGCACGAGCTAGACTGGAAAACGTTAGCTGTATTTAATGTTATGCGCCGGAATTTTCGGGTTTTGAGAAACTTGGAACCTGATCTTATAGAACCGGGTCTCTATCCCCATCCCTAGCTAGCAAAGCTAAAGGCATTAAGTTACGGTAAGATCCTACTGCTGTGGTGCATTAAATGCTTTTTTCTCTCAAAGATTGAAAGATAGTTTAACATGTTGGATTAAGTTAAGGCTTTTTTACGTGTAAAGGTTTAATTGCACTTATAGTAATGAGAATTTACCAACTGGACTTCACAGTACTTTTGCCTATAAGGGCTTTGCTCATGTATTTAATGGCACATTGGAGCTAACGTTAGACATCAACTCATCACGTTCGCCCTTCGGGAATTCTGTGTTTTAAGGTTTTAAGACATACAGCCAGCTGCAGTGTAGGTGGACATCATTATTAAGTTGTTCTACAATGCGGCTTCAATTGAAATGCAAAACAATGATTTAATAAGTAATTTGGAGACACATACCACATACTTTCAACAAGGAAAATGGCGCCGTAAAAATTCCTGTTGGTTGAAGGTTGAAATCCCAGACAGGGAGTTGGATGGGGCTTTCCGGTGTAATTCTTTCACCAAGTCTTTTAAATACGAAAAACTACACCAACAGTGGAAGACTCTTACTCTAGCTGTTGTTGTAATAACCATGAAAGAATCCATGTACTTTGACCCTGAATATGTTTGACTAAAGGAATCTACTGTGTAGCTGGCTTGTGTCACGTAGATGAATCACTTGCTTCTGTCTGGTTTGCGATGCGGCCCCCAGCTAACCAATCCTGTTTCAGACTGATGTTGGCACCACCTACTCTATTAGCATACAGGCGCAGGGAAAAATAAATGTGGAAATACAGGCATAAATAAATTTGGAAATACAGAAAGAAATGCATGTAGAAATGCATAAATAAATACAGAAACAGCCTTTTTTTTTACTACAAAATATATATATAGATATATAGATAGACAGATAGATAAATATCTTTTGGTCCCTCATAGGAAACACTTTACTTCTATTGTTGATTAAGGCCAGCTTCTAGCTAACGCTATCAAACAACAGTTTTCATTTGTGTTGCTAAAGGTGAACTAACTTAATTACCTGTCCAGCAGAAAACCGGCAACTTCAGCGCAGCTTTGAAAAAATTTGTCCTGCATCAGAGCCTTCTATCTGGGAAAATCCAACATTATATCCTTTATTTCTGCCATCATCTGTTTGCATCTGTCCCGACTTCGCCTGGCTTCATCATGTTTTCATTTCTTTGTCGACGAAGATCTGCACGCTGTTGGCTTGTGCCAAATAATACGTGTAGTCCTCCATTTGTCCAAATTTCACTTCTATTCTTACTTACTTAAGGTTCAGTGGTATCTAGTGGTGAGGATTATGCAATGCAACCATTGGCTCACGGTGCATTCACGTGCTCCTCGGATGGTTCCATTTCCCAAGTTGTGAAGTTCTTCTTCCGACTTCAGTGTGTGTTCATACGCTCCTAAGTCAGAATGTGGAATCAACATGGACGCTACTGCAAAGAAGTGTTGAATTAGCATTAACAGAACATATAAACAACATGCAGACATCTAGTTCACTCTACATGGACAGCAAATTAACTGTAACAATACTACAAATTGCAAAATATGTATAGGCAATAAGTGATTTTGCACAAATCAAAGTTCTGTATACTACTTATCCCTTGTACACTTTATTTCTCTTTTTAGTAATAAAGATTTAAAGAGGAAAATGGATATTTACAACATATAATCGATTCATATTTTCACTAGGTAATAAGGTTAATAATGCAACACAGGGTGTAAAAAAGATGAAGCCGTAGTTTCTTTATGCTACTCACAAAAACACGTTATATACAACAATAATATACAGTAGATCGGTGGATAAATGACATGTCATAGAAATACAACTATTTTACATGTGAGTAGGTGAGGTTTATTGCAAAAAAACGGTGAGACTTACAGGTGATATGGTGTGAGCAGTCCAAAACACAACATAAATCCACAAAACACAGGAGACACAAATTCAATTTCAATTCAATTTTCAATTCAAGAGAGAATTGAACAAGAAACACTGGAGAAACACTGGCATGGAAAACAATGAACTGACACAGCGTGAAGGGGTAAACTACTTAAATACAACAGGAGGTCAGAGCATAATGACACACAGGTGAACTCACTAGACAATCAGAGAAGCAGGAAGCAAAGAGAGACAGTGACACTTGAGGCAGACAAAACTACAAACTAAAACAGGAACTTAAGCTCACATAATACACAAGCCATGAAATCACAAAATAAAAGACAACACAGTGCCGTGCAGACAAAACCTACCAAAGCAAAGAACACAGACAGCAAAAGAAGATCAGAACACTAGTAAAACTCAAAACTACAAGGAAACATGACGAACAAAACAAATCCCAAAAGTAATAATACACACTACAGAGAAGAGCAAAAATAAGGGCAGGGAATGAACACAGAAAACAAATACAAAACATACCCAACCAACCCAAACCCGTGACACTGGGGATGAATTTAGTCTCACAGTCTGAGGGAAGAAGCTGCTCTGCAGTCTGGTGGTGCGACAGCAGATACTTCTGCAACTAGATATTTGACTTTCTCACAGACCCCAGACAGTTTGGAGTGGTGGTTACACCTCCTCTACTCTAGTCACCCGGATATGGAGAGAACCTCTGTTGTGAAGTCTGCTGACGACACCACTATCATTGGATGGATTTCAAACAATGATGAGACTTCATATCGGGAGGAAATCAACAGTCTTGCAGAGTGCAGCACAGACAACAACCTACTGCTCATCGTGACTGGAAAAATCCCTAACTGGCATGGGATGTGCATGGCCCAGGACCGGAGGGCTCTGCTTCTGGGAAGAGACAGACAAGTATCTGCTGTTGTACCACCAGACTGTAGAGCAGCTTCTTCCCCTAGACTGTGAGACACTTTAAATTACTCCACCATGTATTAGTTTTATTAGTTTTATTCTATGGTTTTATTTCTATGAAATATTTATCCACCCATTAACTGTATATTAATTTTTTTTTATGTTTGTTTTTGTGAGTAAAATGGAATTACAACTTCATCTTGTTTTACAATCCTGTGTTGTAAAATGATAGAGCAGTGAAGCTCGTTCATATCCAACACTGTAGTTGTGTTTGACTTCTCTGTCTTCTCTGCTCTTCCCAGGTACTGACTCCATCTTCTATGACATTGACAGTGACACCTCTCTGACAAGTCTAAATGACTGCTTCATGGCCACTCCAGATGTAGGCTCCTTGCAAGTTCATGTGGGGAACCCCATTGACCGCCTGTACTCAATGCAGAGCTCCTACTTTGCCTCCTGAGACCCTGCCATCATTGTTGGTATTACCCCACCCACCAGACCACCTCCCAGGCCATAAACAGTGAGCATACAAACAGGATAGAATCCACCAAATATACCTGACTGACCTCCAGCAGCCAAAGGAAAGGTTAAACTTCACATGCCTCCACATGCCCCCCGCTATCACAGTACATTTGACTTTTCATCTGGGTTCATTTGTAGCTGTCAGTATTTGTACAGATATCACAATGGTAGTGTTTATTATTGCTATGAAAAGTTGGACTGAAGTTCGAAGTCAGAGATTTGAAAATGTAGTCCACATCAGTGTCACAGAAACATTAGTCAACATGTGGCTTAGTATGTAACTTAGTTTAATAGTTTTTAATAGGTATTAATAAGGCTATGTTATTTTTAATGGGACAATAAGCAAATATAGTTTAGTAGAGCCAACTACCAATCTTTTCTGGTTAATGCCAACTAAATGATAACTGTTGCTGAATGTATATAATGTATATGTAAAAACTGTTCTTCAGAACCAATCCAGTTTTGCATGTTAGGATGGACCGCAATTTATTTATTTATTACCAACATGCTGGTATACAATAAATCAAAAATTTATATTTAAAAAAGACAATATGATCCCATTGTAAAGTTAAAAAACAATAATTAATTATTGTATTCTGCTATTTATCATAGTATTTGTGTTGTTGAGTTTGTAAATTATCATCGTTCATCGCTATTTATTTTTTTCCAGTGAGATCATCTGGACATTATCAAGAGTGCATTTTATATTTGCTAACTTATCAGAAGTGTTACTCCAAATAAAAAAATGCATTCCCTGGAATTCTCGTCATCTTTTGTTGAGTAACATGACTGTCAACAAACATTGGCAGGAAAATTCCGATATGGGTAAAAACAACATCAACAAGCTGTGAACAACAAGACTGATAAGTCACACTGGCGGCTCTGTGAGGCTGTGCTAAGGCACATTATATATAAGATGTTAACATGTACCTGCTTAGACATAACAAGCTTATATATGCGTATGTGAGCATGCTTAAATTTTTTTTAATTAGCACTAATTACAATGCTGAGGGTAATGGATGGGGATGTCAGTTTTGCAGGTCTTTGGTCATCAATCAAACTACAGTACAGTTGGATAAATTTAACTTTTGATAGGACAATATTAAATGAAAAGTAAGAGGATCACCAAAGTTATTACAGTTTGTCCTGAGGGCATCTTGAAGGTCTGTATCAAATTTTGTCCCGATGGTGGTGCTAGATTGGAAAGTCAGGGGATCGCCACAGTCATTGAATCATGTAGGGATGATGAATATTAGTATCAAATTTTATGGCAATCCATCCAATAATTGTTGAAACCTTTTACTAAAAACCAAAAACTCCCTGCTACATGACAAGTCGGGAGATTACCAAAGACAGTAGGATTCATCCTTTGGAGACCATATATGGCAGGGAAACAACTAATGCACACACTTCACTATTTGCCAAGAATTTTCAGTCTGGACCAAAGTTACTGACTGACCAACCATCGGACATTTCCATACCTAGAGCCATGCTGTTATTGTGGATAAAAAAACACCTCATGAACCTCAAATGACACAGAAACAAATACACAGAATACAAGAAAGCTACCAGACTGCATGGCTAACAGCTCCAATATTTTGCAAGCCTTTGTTGATTCAGGAGCAGATGAGAGTTTTTTGGACAGAAATATAGCCAAACAGTTGCCACCATTCCCCTGCAAGACCCTCTAGTGGTTAATGCTTTAGATGGCAGACTTCTGGCCCGAGTCACTTCCAGAACCTTCCCACTGCAGCTCCAGCTCTCCAGTAACCATCATGAGCAGATTAGTCTATTCATCATTGACTCCCCCCTCACTCCGTTAATTCTTGGACACCCCTGGTTAGTTAAACACAACCCCTGTATCGATTGGTCCACGGCCAAAATCACCAGTTGGAGCCCCCCCATTCGGAGTGTCTTAGATCAGCCTCACCTCAGTTGGTCCCTGAACCCAGCTCCTCAGCTCCTACTCCTGACTTGGCTCATGTTCCCCCTGTGTACCATGACCTCTGGGACGTGTTTAGTAAACAACAAGCCCTGACCTTGCCGCCCCCACCGTCCCTATGATTGCGCCATTGATCTGCTGCCAGGCGCCCCCTTACCAGGCAGTAGACTCTTTGGACGCTGGAATCATTAGGCCTTCCTCCTCTCCCCAAGGGGCAGGCTTCTTTTTTGTAGAAAAGAAGGATAAGAGTCTGCGCCCATGCATTGACTACCAGGGTCTCAACAATATCACCATTAAAAATAAGTACCCCTTACCTTGTCTGAAGCATTTGATTCCCTGCAGGGGGCGACCATTTTCGCTAAACTTGACCTTCGTAGCGCCTACCATCTAGTCAGAATTGGACAGGGGGACGAATGGAAAACGGCGTTTAACACTTCCTTGGGCCATTTCGATTACCTAGTGATGCCCTTCGGTTTGACAAATGCCCTGGCTGTGTTTCAGTTTCTCATAAATGACGTCTTAAGGGATATGCTGGGCCGAGCATCCTTTTGTCGTCTGGACTGATCACAAAAACCTGAAGTACATCAGATCCGCCAGACGACTGAACTCAAGTCAGGCCAGGTGGGCTCTGTTTTTTGGACATTTCAACTTCTCTTTGACTTACAGACCCGGCTCTTGAAACATAAAACCCGACGCCCTATCCAGAGCCTTCGAGGAGGAGAACGTGACCCCAGCTCCGGACACTATCCTGCCCAACTCCTGCATTGTCGGAGCTATCACTTGGAGCATCGAGAAGGAGGTGAGATAGGCTCTCTGTAACGACCCAGGTCCCGGTAATAGCCCACCTGACACCTTATTTGTTCCACTCTCACACAACATGGGCACATTCCTCCAAGTTAACTTGCCATCCCGGAGTCACTCGCACCCTAGCATTTCTCCGCAGGCGTTTCTGGTGGCCCACGATGGAGGCCAAGTCATTTGTTTCTGCATGTTCTGTCTGCGCCCAGAATAAGGGATCTAATCAACCCAGCACTGGACTGCTTCTTCCCCTCCCAGTTCCTCGATTCAGTAAGTTTGCTCGTTTTCTGCCCATACCTGGACTTCCTTCTGCTAAGGCTACTGCTGAGGTCCTGGCTAAGGAGATCCATGGCTTGCCTTGTGATATTGTCTCTGATCGTGGTCCCCAGTTCACCTCAGCTCTTTGGAGATCCTTCTGCCACGCCATCGGTGCCACGGTGAGCCTGACCTCCACCCCAGTCCAACGGCCAGGCCGAGCGTGCCAACCAGGAGGAGACAAGGCAGCGAAGAGTCTTTTCCAACCAGGAATTGGAAAGGACTCTTCGCTGCCTGGTCTCCTCCAATCCATCCTCCTGAGCCTCCCAAATCCACTGGGTCGAATACGCTCAACACCCTGCCCACCTCTGCCACAGGTCTGTCCCCTTTTCGGTGCCTATACACTTTTCAACCCCCTCTATTTCCCTCGCAGGAAAGGGACGTCATGGTGCCTTCGGTCCAAGCCCACATCCGACGCTGCCACCGGACATGGCACCGAGCCCGTGCATCCCTGCTTCGGGGCTCAGGCCGCTATCAAGATCAGGCCAACCGTCGGCGCACTCCAGCCCCGAAATACTCCATGGGCGACAAGGTATGGCTCTCCATTAAAGCATCTGCCCCTGAAGACTGATTCAAGGAAAGTGTCACTCAGGTTCATTGGCCCCTTCCCTGTTGAGAAGATCATTAACCCCGTCACCGTTCACCTTAAGCTTCCACGTTCCCTCAGGATTCATCTATCCTTCCATGTTTCCTGTATCAAACCTGTCTTCATTAGCTCTCCGTTGCCGCCCCCCTCAGATTATCGACAATGCACTGGCCTTCACTGTACGCAGGATTTCGGACTCTCAACATCGTGGCCGGAGTTTCCAGTTCCTAGTGGATTGGGAGGGGTAGCCGGAGGAGAGGTGCTGGATTCCTCGGCGTCAGATACTGGACCCTGCTCTGGTGAGGGAGTTCCATCAGAGGCACCCGGGGAGGCCAGGTGAGCCGCCAGGTGGCGGCCGTCGGGGAAGGGGTACTGTCACGAGGCCCCGGCTGTGAATGTTTGTCTGGAGTGCGTGTTGTGAGCTTGTTGTGTTTTTGTTTGTATGTCTCTGCTTGGCTCTCTCTCTCTCCAGTCTGGGAGCTGGGGGCGTGTCTGCTGCGGGCTCTGCTCACACCTGACCCATCCTCATCAGCGCACCTGACCTTTGTTCCATAATCAGCCACGGCTGAAGTAGGAGGCTCAAACATCCCGTCCCCGCTGGATCGTTGGGTATTCACGCATATGTGGTGTCAGCCCCAACCAACCTCGGAATCTGTCTTTATCTTTTGAATTGTTTTTTACATCGGTCTAACCTGTTGTCTCTCTGTCTCAGAAGACCTCCATCAAGCCTCAGCAAACCACCAGCCAGAAAGCTCTCAGTTCCGCCCACAGCCTGGTCATTCCCCCGCTCCCAGTCCGCCAGCAACAACCTCGGATTTCCCCCTATCCTGGATCTGGAAGGGAGCCTCTTCCTCTAACTCCTGACTTCCCCCGCTCAATCTCTTTTTACTTAGATCTGTATTTGGGTCTTCTCTACTGGGTAAAATCTGACATATATAAATACACACATATAGTATAGTGGTACTTAGTGAGGAAAAAACACAAAAACATGCTGTGTTTGCCAGAACAACCACTGCAGCTTCTTTGTCTATCTTCGTCTATTTTTACAAGTTTGGTTGCCCCTCCCCTTCTGCTTCCAGCCAAGATGGTGGTTGTTGGATTCTTAAGGTGTGAAGTGTCCAGCGTTCCACACTCAAATTTTGAACGTTTCAAAGGTACCATCCAGGTACTCGCAGTGCACAGCATTTTGCAATAATTGTCAGTGCGAATGCACTTATGCAACCAAATTACAGAAGAACGCAAATTGAGACTCGGCTATTGAATCATAATAGCCACCTATGTGTGAAAACACCAGGTTGAAATAAACTGCTTATCCGTGAACATTTAAAGCCTTTCATGGTGCTACAACTATAACTCATTTGACAATGTTGTGCTATTTATAACAGTACCTCTGAGGAGGTAGTTTGTGTAATGTTTCTCCATATGTAATTGATGTTTCAGGCAAGACAAAAACAACGTATTTAAAGTGCCGGTCGATTTGGCGACACTTGTGGTTACTGGTGGTAGGAGCAATTGTGGTTTATTACTAGAGCAAACATTCATTCAACGGCTCAGAAATACAACTGAAAAGCAGATGTGTATCTATTTACAGTGAAACTAAACAAACTCAGGTTGTTTAAATAAAGAAGTCAGACAGTAACAATTGCAACCTCAATAGGATTTTATGCTGCACATACTGTGAGTAGTTTTCCACACCACAGCAAAACACAGTTAAGGAGTAGGTTATTTAGCTGAGGAGCCGAAGCTGTGTGGCCATTAGCATGCAGACACATTTTTGATGAATGACCGCGGTCAGAGCTAACCTCAGTGACACATACAATGTGTTTCCGGGGACTGCTTTACAAAAAATCCAACACTGTTAATGAGAAGCAGCAGCAGTAGGACATTTTGGTTTGGGTTAACATTAGCAGTAACTAAATCCAGCTCTGATACAGCTGTATGAGAGTGAGCAGTAAACAGTCAGGCTGATATCAATTAGATTAAATTACAGTAACACAAGATCACATCCTGCATCGTTTCCTGTCAACCCCTCTATGGTAGGCAGTTTGAATCCAGCGTGGAAATGGCTTATTCTGCCACTAGCAATAAAAACTACAATATAGACAGGTGATTATAGAATGTGAATGGCTATGGCTATATATAAAAATGCCACCTGAGGACAACACAGACTGTGGATACTTTTAAACACGGCCTTAAGACCCACCTTATTAGCAGAGCTTTTGGTTGATTTGTACACTTTTCTTTGTCCTATTGTTTTTATTCTTACACTCTATATGTTTTATTTTTAGCACTTTACTGTTTTTAATCTGTAGCATTTTAGGATTTGTTCAAATATAAAGTGCGCTACAAATAAAATGTATTATTATAATTATTATTCTGTGTGGAGTTTGCATATTCTCCCTGTGTTTGTGTGGGTTTTTTCCATATGCTCCGGTTTCCCCCACCATCAAAAACATGTTAGGTTAATTTTCCTGTCCGTGCCCCTGACCAAGACCCTGACTGGCTTAGAATTTATGTTGGTCCCGGAGTGCTGCACAGTGGCTGCCCGCTGTTTCTAATATCCTTAGTTAAAGGTTAGATGCAGAGAATTTAGAATCCTTCTTCTCACCTACAAATCTCGTCAGGTCAGGCACCATCTTATCTTAAAGAGCTCATAGTACCTTGCTACCCCACCAGAGCACTGCGCTCCCAGAATGCAGGGTTACTTGTGGTTCCTAGAGTCTCCAAAAGTAGAATGGGAGCCAGAGCGTTCAGCTATCAAGCTCCTCTCCTGTGGAACCAGGTTCCAGTTTGGGTTCAGGAGGCAGACACCATCTCCACATTTAAGAGTAGGCTTAAGACTTTCCTCTTTGATAAAGCTTATAGTTAGGGCTGGCTCTGGTGAGTCCTGAACCATCCCTTAGTTATGCTGCTATAGGCCTAGACTGCTGGGGGACTTCCCATGATGCACTGAGCTCCTCTCTCTTCTTTCTCTCTCTCTCTGTATGCAACCTCATCCCATTAATGCATGTTACTAACTTGACTTCTTCCCTTTCCCTGGATTTCACTTGACATTGCACTGTGTATGTGACAATAAACATAATTTCAAGGTGGGAACAACCACACATATTTCATCCTTAAACAAATGGAACACACACCTACAGGTACACACTAGAAAGATCAATCAGCTACACAGCCCAGACAGGTTCTGCAAACAGTCACACCTCAGATTTGAATCCAATATTCCCTACTGTGTGATTTCCATTTTAGAGCTTATACCTGCCAGATGCACATGCTATATCTGGGTCACTTAACAGTACATGTAGTTCACCTACCTCTTGACTTGGTTTCATGACTGACAGACGGCAACAATATTTACCCACCATGCAACAAATCCCTTCCTCCTCTTTGTATGAGCTGTGAGTGAACATAAGTGGAATAACTCCATTTGTTCTGGCCTGTCAAGCTGCTGGGTGAAAGACAAACAGCCGCCTCTTTGCCAAACAATTCATCATAAAAAAGTGATGCACATACACGGCAGCACACAAAGACAGCTCATGGTTCGGGTTCAGTCAGGTGGAAGATACAGAGTGAAACAGATGTCAATGGCTTTCTGCACGATGAAACCTGCCACCCAACAACATTTGGCCTTGATGTTACTGGAATACATTAATAAAGTTTATACAGTATTTCCCAGGCCAAGGTGACAAAACATACCCACAGCACTCAGTGGGCTTTCATCAGATACCTAATAATAATAATTATAATAATAATAATAAGTAACATATATTTCAAATATTTCTCTAAACATTTTTAGATTTCTATATCAATCCTGTATTATATAACTCAACAGCTTGAGCAGCTCTGTGAGGATATACCTCCACGAAAAATGGCAGAACACGGAACCATCCCGTTATTTGGAATTGGGAGGAGCATACGAGCAGTATTCCAAAATGACTACCCTCACTGCTACCCTTGTAGTCACACCATAAAAGCTACGTTCACATTGCAGGCCTTAATTCTCAATTCAGATTTTATTTTTACCAGATCCGATATTTTTGATTGACAGCTAACATTATTGTTTAAATGTGGCTCATATCAGACTACCAGTGTCAACTGTCCACAGCCTGCAAGTGACTGGCATACGCAGAAGAACAAAACAACGTCACACGCAGCACGCTGTCATACAGAAGTAAATAAGGAGCCACAGAGGTTAGCTCCTGTTAGCTCATCCTTGCTAACCCTTACATTTTTCACAGGAGACTCTCTCTTGGTTTCCTCTCACTTAGTTTTCTCTCTGAGTCATTACTCTGATTTATGACAAATGTTACATTACATTCATTACTGTTTCTGGTGCTGTACAATGCATATACCGCACAACTCTCTCTCCCTCTCTCTCTCTCTCTCTCTCTCTACTGTTTCCCTACAAGTAGCATGAACTTAACAAAGAAGATAGCTCGCAGTGCGGTGGATTTCAGGCAGAAGAAAGGGAATTTGTAAGCAAATGATAGCAAGATAGATGAGAAAGAAAGCCACAAGTTGAATAATGGCTTTTGTGGAGCTTTTTCATTCACCGCAGCTCCGTCTTGCGCGGTGCTGGCCACTCTAGAGTAACATTAGTCTCATGAATTCTGATGTGACTGTCCAGACTGAGGTTGCATTATAAAAAATCCAACCAGTATCGGATTTGGACCACATATGACAGTAACTCAAATCTGAAGAGACCCTCCAGGTAGTCTGTGCTCCAGTTGGTGAATGAAATTCTTACATTTTATTGATGTGATAGCAATAATTAGCTTGTATCTGTGTTGGCATACATGGCTTGTTAGCAAGCTACGAGCACCCCCAAGCTGTGCCAACGATGCTAAGTTAATAGAAGTGTACGTGCTAACCGCAGTTTTAAAAGAGCCAAGAGTGTGGCCCTGCCAGCTACTTACACCTCACTGCTTTGTTTAGCCTTTTCTTTTTACTTTTACTCCACAACACTTGAACACTACTGATGACACTGGGTTCCTATCAACAGGTTCTGTTATGATAACTGTTGAAACACATTATTTCAGTCACACAAAACTACTTTTACATTTGTAACCTTTTAATATTGATGTTTGCATTAATGCAAGACATGCTTTTAAATTGTTAAATGATTGCTTGTGTATTAGGAATAATTTTTGTTAAATAAAATAGACCAGACTAAATATACTTAAAATAGCAGCGGGGATAGTGCACCGCCTTGGTATATGCCACACTTGATAGTGACTTGTGCAATTGGCTTTGAGTTGGCTTCCAGACTTGTTTTCTACAGCCCCATTGAGTTCTTGACGAAGGCTATTAGTCTCTTGTTGATCTTCCAGTATTCCAGTATCCATGTATGTGGCATTGAGTCGTAGGCTTTCTTGTAGTCAATCCAGGCGGTGCACAGATTGGTCTGCCTGCTCTTGCAGTCCCGAGTGACTGCTCTATCAACCAGTAGCTGGTGCTTGGCTCCCCTGGTATTACTACCCACTCCCTTCTGTGCCCTGTCCATGTATTGAGAAATATACCTACTCATCTTAGCCGCTATGATGCCTGACTGTAGCTTCCATGTTGTGCAGAGGCAGGTTATTGGCCGGTAGTTGGATGGGATTGTTCCCTTCTGGGGGTCCTTCATGATCAGGACTGTCTGTCCTTGGGTTAACCATTCTGGATGGGTCCCATCCATCAGCAGTTGGTTCATTTGTGCTGCCAGGCGTTCATGGAGTGCAGTTAGTTTCTTCAGCCAGTAGGTGTGGATCATGTCAGGGCCTGGTGCTGTCCAGCTCTTCATACCTGCCGCTCTTTCTTGGATGTCTGCCGTTGTAATGGTTACCGGATCTTGTTCTGGGAGATTGCTGTGATCTGTTCTTAGATCCACTAGCCACTGAGCATTGGTGTTGTGGGATGTCTCTTTCTCCCATATGTTCTTCCAGTACTGTTTAGTCTCAGCCCTGGGTGGATCTGATCTTGTGTTATTACCCTGCCACTGAGAGTACACTTTAGATGGTTCACTGGAGAACATCCGGTTTATTCTCCTGGCTTCTGCTTCCCCCTCACTGTATATCTCTTTAGGCGGGTGGCCAGAGCGGTAAGTCTTTGTTTGGCAGTTTCCAGAGTCTCAGGTATTTCTTAGGTAGCCTTTCTGTTGCTCTGAGAGCTGACTAACTTCTCTTCGTATTGCCTTGATCCTCCATGGGGGGTAATGCCCTTTGTGGCTTGTGGTGTTATAGCCAAGCATCTCTAGGATCACTGTTGCTGTGGCGTACATCAGCTCATTGGTCTCGGTTTTGGCTTTAGTAGGGATAGTATGTAGTGCTGCATTCACATCTTCTAGCAGACTTTCAGAGGGTACTTTGTCACTTAGCCTTGGCAATGTTGGTCGGTGTACTTGGGGGTCCAGCTTAGTTATGATCTTCAATCGTAGGCCAGTCGCCCATATGTTGAGTGATTCTCTGATTGTGGGGATGATGATGACATCTCCCCCTTGCCGTAGCATATTTGTTGTACCTCATCAATCTCTAGTTGTGATAGGAGCTGCAGTTTGCGGATGTTAGAACACTGAGCTAGGAGTTGTTTCTTTGTCAGTGTTGATGATGTTTGGTTTCGAAGCATCCATATATCCCATAGTCTCTGCATATAAACCCTCACTGGGATTGCTTGTATAGTAGCATTGCATCAGATCCATATTTTCTGTTCTAGTCCATGAATGTCTTGTTCCAGTTTGTCATCAGGTTGCCCTGGTTCCCTAGCACCTGACGCAGACCTTGTTGACCTGGGCGACGTCCGAGCTGGTATGTCTCTTGTATTTGCAGTTTCACTCATGCCTGGTAGCATTAAGGACCTTGCCTAAGGTTCCACCTGGATACCCCCGCACTGACCAGGAATCGTACCCATGATCACCTGAACCAAAGCCAGTGGCATTAACCAGCTATCCAGGAGCTTATTTTATATATATATATATATATATATATAGAGAGAGAGAGAGAATTTATTGCAACGTAAACCATAGCCCATATATTTTTTTAAATGATCATAAAACACAATTCAATTCAATTCAGTTTTATTTATACAACAACCTCAGTTCTGGCCTGATAACAGTTATCTCACAGCGCTTTTCATAAAAGAGCAGGTCTAGGCCGTACCCTGTGATGTTATTTACCGAAGCCCAACAGTTCCCACCAAGAGCAAGCACTAGGCGACAGAGGCAAGGAAAAACTTCCTTTTAAGAGGCAGAAACCTCGAGCAGAACCATGGCTCAGGGTGGGCGGCCATCTGCCTCGACCGGTTGGGGTGAAGGAGAGAGAGAGAGAGAGAGAGAGAGAGAGAGAGAGAGGGAGGGAGGAGGCCTAAACAATATACACACAGAGGTAAGACAGTAAAGTTATGATAATATAGATAATAATTGTAATGTTAATGATAATAATAATAATAATAATAACGATAGGACTTGTAACAATAATTGTAGCAGAGGGTGTCGAGCAGGAACACGGGGGCAGCAGCCACAGATCCAGACTCCACAGCTCCAGAGCCAGAAACACCTGCAGGAAGTGATAGGAGGAGAGAGGAGAGGGACGAGAAAGCACAAGACTACCAGAAAGGGGAGAAGTTGAGTTAGTAACATGCAATAATGGGATGAGGTTGTGTAGAGAACACTGGATCAGTAGGCCTGCACACCAAATGACAACGTTGACCTTCAAATCTAACCTTAACCTAAACCTAATCTTACCTAAGTCTTCACGCACACACACACGCACACACACACGCGCGCGCACACAGACACACACACACACACACACATGGTGCAGGAGTTGACACTTGTTCATAAGCCTTGTTGTGTGAATGACCAAAATAAAGTGTTGTTTTTGGAAATTGAATGTACTTTTCTCCTTTCATCATAAATGCTGTCAATTTTGACCCCTAACACAATAGATGTTTGCTATGATATTGATATTGATAATGATATTTGCTCCAACAACCTATTATTGTTTTGTTTATCATTAGCCTCACAATTTAGCCTACTTGTCTGTTTTGTTAATCATAAGCAATAAAGTAGGAGATAAATTGTGCCTATTTTAAACTAAAAACAATTTGTACATAGTAAGTAAATGTGGTCTAAGGTACATAAAATATAAAAAATACACGCGCTAGATGAATCATCATGTACCTAGCAGGTGAAATATTTTACTGGATGATAGTGTTTTCTCAGTGCTTCAAACACAGGTCTAATTTCACCTGCAAACACTTGGGGTGTAAACTCTTTTTGAAAAAATAGGAGGGTTAGGTAATCCAAAATTTAAAGGAAGATCGTAGCTTGCCTGTTTGTTGATAATTTCAAAATTAAATCAGATATATTAAGTGATGCCAAAGTCATCGCTCCATTCCCCCTAAAAAGTCCAGATTTTTGGTCATTTCATGGTCATACAAGGTACCCACTAGCTAATTAATAAGTTCCTCCCAAACATTAAGATTATTGCTTAGTAGGTCATATATGCCCTGTAATGATATGATAGGTAAACAGTAGTTGAAACGCCTACAGTCTAATGTTACTAGATCCCAAATTGTTACCCCTTATTCCATAACCTTACATCTTGTTCCCCAGTACCTACATTTATGTATATGGTACATACAGTACTGGTACACTGTTAGTACAAAAGATTACAACATAACTCTGGAGAAATGATGCTGTATGTTGCCGGCTGTAATCTAAAGCATTACCAGCTTCTGTAGTAAAGAGATCTCCACCTGGAGCGAGAGTAACTGCTCATTCAGCTCAATTCACCTCAATAATGTCTCCGGTTCTACAGTAGTTCCACTTGAATCCAAACTGACTGCTTCACAGTATGAGGGACTGGCTGGGATTAATTTTACAACTATTATATTTGTGTTCTGATGGGCCAGAACTAAAATGTTCACATCAAGCTGGCTAACATTCTAATAAACATTAATTAGTAGACCACAAGAAGATCTGGATTAGTAGCTCTGTACATGTCAAACAAAACACCACCAACATTGAGATTGTATTTTCACATATGACTAAAACATAGACATAAATTATTTGTTTTTTTATTATTCTCATACACTCAAAGGATAATGACAAGTACCTTACTAAAAGTCTCTAACTTGCCGCTGCCACCTTGTGGTTAGGTTGGTATTTTTTAGATCATTTTAAAAACTAGATATGGAATCTTGATTTCTTATGCAAGAAAATCAAAGCGACAACAGTTAAAAAAAAAAAAAGCAAAACTCATATCTCATAAAGGGACTCAATGACTTGGGGTAAGAAAATGAGCATGCTCTCATGAAAACAAATATAAAAACCACCTGGCCAGAAGTCCGTCCAGTAATTTAAAAAGTTATTAAAGGTTCTCTTCACAGGCTATGTGATGCAGTCTTTTTATAGAGACACTTAGCACAGCTGTATACAGTATGTCATAGTCAGAAGCAACACATAACATTGATTATCTAAAGCAGTGATTTATAATAGCCTATATAAATAATAATATAATATTTATACATAATTAAATATAATATTTTAGCCTCTTGGAATTTAAGAAATAGATTTATGAAGTGTTTGTCCATTCCTTTTTTGCTAAAATAGTAGTATCCTGCCATAACACACTCCTCAGTTCAAACTTTGAAAAATAATCTTTTTGCCACACAGGCAAAAAACAGATGACAGTTGTGTGAAAGTAAGTGGTACCATTAAAACTGTTGTATTTACTATGTGGACAATATATAATTCTAATATAATTCTAAAGTACAATTAATTAACAATTTGCGTTGATTTGTGAGCTGTAGTTTCTCCGGTAAACACACCAACCTCTTTGGCTGCCGCAGTCCCTCACACCCAGCCTGCTGCTGTTAGTTCTCCTCTGGACTTGCTCTTCGTTGCCAGAGTGTCTCTGGGCTAGGCAGAGTAGCCAGGCAGGGTGTCCGCAGGGTCCTCCAAACGTGCTAGCAGACCCACCGGCACTTTTTTAAAGATAGTGATTACAACATTAAGTCTGAACTTTAATTAAAAAAGAAAAAAAATAGTTGGTCAAAAGAGTAAACTCACTGGTTGGGGCACAAAGATGTTATTGAAAGCTCTGTAAAAAAAAAAACAAGCAAACAGAGCCTGTGATGACAATTATTTTTGCTAAAATACATGTCTGGGATGGTGTGTGGTCCCTGCTTTTGCAGCACAGACATCAATCTTTTAAATATGTTTTGAACCTTTTATCAATGATTTTAGTTAAAATTACTCTGCACGTGGACATTGGGGTTTTTTGTTGAACTTTACTTTCACTCAAGATATTTCATTTTTGTTCTATATACTCTACTCTGCAAGGACACACCCAATGTGTATAGATGAAAATGACACTGACAAACACAGATGTCGTAGCCTGTCATTAACTTCTGCTGTGATTGCTGCTTGCCTCAACTTCAGCCTCCCCCAACATTGACTTATGACTCAAGAAACTGACAATGATAGCAATAAGCACTAAATGGAAGCTTCAAAATTTCCACTAAGTGAGTGATGCCACTGATAATCCACAGTTGGTCTCGATTGGGGAATGATCTTGGTAATGGTTAAAAGAAACCAACATTTACTCACTGTCTGTTGCTTTCTGCAGGTGTTTCTGGCTCTGGAGGTGTGGAGTCTGGATCTGTGGTTGCAAGCCACCTACTGCCCCCATGTTCCTGCTCGACACCTGCTGCTACAATTAGGTCCACATTCATAGACTTTGAGGCTGTCCCACTGTCAAATCATCATCTGCATGAGGGCTGTCTTGCAGACATTTTGAGCCCTTTATGCACCCTTTTCGTGAATATGCATTTCTGCAGACTTTGCCTGAGGGATACTACCCACAGATCACAGCGTTATGATATGAAATCACTGGGGTTACCAGGGGAACCCCGGAAATGAGACAAAAATCCCGGCAAACCTGCCTTATAAGAGAAGAAAAAAGAAAATTGGTAAACAAATGAGCATGAAAGGAGCAACGAACCCTGACATTAACACGTTACAACACAAAGCTCACTGATGGTTCATATAGCCAGGGTTGTGTACAGTTTGTCCTATGATGGCATGATGATTATTGACCTGAGCCTATCATCCACTCGGTAGGGCAAGAGCGTTCAAGACATATAACTCAGGTCTTAAGTGCCTTGGCCACAAAGAAAGTAAAAACATAAAACGTCAGTTAAGTCTGTGAGGGTTCAGGGCTTAGGGTTTAGGGGGGGGACACTGAGCATTTTAGCTTGAGGTGTCTACTGAGTGCTTGCTCATGGTGTGAGTTGTACGGTCTCGGTAAATAATATTACTTAATAAGAGTACAGTCTGGACTCTTTGTTTGTCCATTATCAGAGGCTGACTTGTCATACCATAAAAACTCCAAGTCATACAACAGAAATCTGAAGAAAAACTTTTTTTTTTATTGTAGCCAACCTGTATCAGAATCAGAATGTTATGTCAAAATGCATACACTTACCAAGCAAATATTGCTGTACTATATGAACCTAATATTCAAGTGCTCATGGCTAGTCAGTAGGGCCCATTCCACAGTCTGTCATTGCATGAGGCCCCTGTGGCCCTATTGGCCTGTAATATGAGTCGTTTCCCTGACTTATGAGGCTGATTTGTTTATTGCTTTATATAGAGCTCCCTATTTCCCTCTGCTGAGATCATTTGAAGCTAGGGAATCATTTTAGGCCTTAACATGTACTGAAACCTAAGCTCCCGCTGCCAGACGTTATTCATTAATAACAGCAGGCTCGCAATGACATCAGTAGCACACAGTGAAAAGAGCTCTGTCATAAACTTTAAAGATGGCTGACACCTGTCTGCAGCTACATTAGAAGGTTGCTACAGTGCCAAGACCATATATGAGAGGCTTGTCCTTCTTTTACCTGCTGCTTCAGGTGAGTCTGGAAGACGTTTGTCACCAGCTGGCACTGACAAGCAGACTGCCGTTTTTTACCATTTGTGCTGAAATGATGTTTTTCATGTATGCCTTAGCAACCAGGTACACATTTAGAGCACAAACTAATGCTGAAATATGAGAGCACCCATAATGATGCATGTGTGTAGCTGAAAAAGATCAGAACCTAAGTATTTTTTTGAAAGATTACAGAAAACTTCACATTGTACACTGCAAAAATTGGAGCATGCTATTTTGTCTTGAATCATTATTTAATTAAGGCAAGTGGAAAAAAACATAAATTCAAGAATGTTCAAAATTAAAGCATTATTCTCTTCATTCACCGGTAGCAACCTACAGTCTTCTTTAAAGTCTTTAAAGTCTTCTTTAAAGGTCCAGTGTGCAATATTTCTGAGGATCTAGTGACATAATATAAAATCCATAACTATGTTTTCAGTGGTGTATAAAGACCTTACATAATGATTTCCGTTTTTATTACCTTAGAATGAGTCATTTCTATCTCGCCCTTACATGGATGTCGCCATGTTGCGCCGCCATGTTGTGCCGCCATGCTTCTACAGTAGCCCAAAATGGACAAACAGCAATACAAAGTGCCTTTCGTCACAACGTTCTTCTTGTTCTTGTTCTTGCAGAATTCAGGCAGTACAGCAACTCACAGCATTAAATATGTACGTTCGAAGAAGAAGAAGAAGTCATAATATTCAGCAGGGGTCGGCAAATAAGTTTTGCATTGGAGCAATTTTTTTTATCCATTAGATGGTGGGTGAGAACCAAGCAGAAACCTCCGGGTCTGAATAGTGAGGCCACCCAGAGATAACTTAAACCTGCATTCTATCCAACGGCCAGCACGGGACGACTCCTCTGGTTGCATAAAGAAGTCCAGTTCCATTAGAAATAATGGTAAAATGACCCTACTTCTCAGCTGATATATTACCTCAGTAAACACTTTTGTAATGAGTTTATGGTCTCAATCATTAGTTTCAAGCTTTCTTCAATACAACATGATGTTCATTTAGTAAAATATGGTTCAATTTAGAGGAAAATGGACGATACAGCGGCGTATGCTTTAGGGCGGGACTATCTTGTGATTGACAAGTCATTAACAGCTGCAGAGATGCTCACAAGTCTTTGAGCTAGAGTCCAAGTCAAGTCTCAAGTAACTTGGTTATAATGAGTGTTGTATCATGGCGGCTGTGGCTCAGGAGATAGAGCGGGTTGTTAATCGGAAGGTCGGCGGTTCGATCCCTGGCTCCCTGGTTGCCTGTCGAAGTGTCCTTGGGCAAGATACTGAACCCCGATTTGCCCCTGGCGGCTATTCCGCCAGTGTATGAATGAGTGTGAATGTGAATGTTAGTTTCTGTTTGAGCACTTAGGCTCAGTGTATGAATGTAGTCTAAAAGCGCTTTGAGTGGTCGAAAAGACTAGAAAGGCGCAATACAAGTACGGAGCATTTATCACCTGCTGCATTCAGTCTAGGCTGCTTATAAAACTGCTTATCTATAAGGGATTCTGTAACTGTAAACTGTTTTTTACTTACAAAAGCACAACCATGTAATGTGCAATGCAATTAATGACAGCTTATTAACTACTGTAAGTCAACACACTCCCCAGACTCTCAAACCAGTTTAATATTATAACTAAATAAAACTGTAACGTTACATGATCAACAATAAACCTGTAACCAGTTTGCAGCCACCGTTAATAATTAACCTGATGGCAGCCAGCGGGACTTAAATTATTACATTAATCGACCACCACAAGTCTTCCCGTAGGTCATAGCAAAAGCAAGAAGCAAGCTAACGTTAGATGGCCAGTGCTGAGCTAAACATGTTTTCTAACCTCAGGTTACTAACCTATTTTGCATTCAGCGCTTCTTTTGTTTGGGTCTTGTATGAAGTTTTAAAGCAAAAGTTTTTTATGATGAATGGCACAGCAGCTGCTGTGTTTGTTGTCCTCTCTCACGTGTGGCTGCACGCAGCAGATAAGTAGTACATTATGTAGGCAGGTTATAGGTAACGCAGATAGGAGAATAACAGCAAGCTCATCAGACGTTTCCTAAAAATAAACATTGTTCAAGAGTCCCGCACCTCGAGTCCGAGTCAAGTCCTAAGTCTTTTGAGGACGAGTCTCGAGTCAAGTCTGAAGTCACTGTGTGTGCAACTTAAGTCAGACTCAAGTCCGAGTCTCAAACTCAATCCTCCATCTCTGCCATGGTGACCTGTCAATCCAGCTTGAGGTGATCTGTATCCGCTGCTCTGTGTAAATTTTAATCAGCACTGTTGAAAAAGCTTATTAGGAGTCAGCTGTTTTGATTTTTTCCATTTTTAGCTAGCTAAAATTACCATCCTGGTTAAATTCACAGTTAAAGTGAATTATGGATGCACCTAGCTAACCAAGCTAACTAGCACCACCGTCTCCTCTGAATATGGTCACGTCCGGTGCTGCTGGTTGAAAAAAATCTCAACATGGTGGCGCCCTATCAGCCTAACTTCAGGCTTCAAAATGGCAGTCCAGAAACCAACAGGTGACGTCACAATGACTACATCCACTTCTGATAGTCTATGCAGAGAACATAATACATACTATTTAAACTGCATGTTTCAGTGTTTGGTTAGCTTAGTCAGTAAAGTGCAGGACTCTTAAGGTTGCGTGTTCAATCCCATGTTGGGTAGAAATTTTTTTCCCTCTTCAACAAATTGATTAAACATGTTCTGCAGTGTTTGTGTTTCGGTGTTTGATTCACATCCATCAACCTACGGATGCTTTTTCATTTCCCCAGTATTCCCAGGCAGAAGAAATTCCTGTGCCAAGCAGGCTACAGACTCAAAGTATTTTTCAAAGTAAAAGCTCTCAATTAAACTTGAAAAAAAGTGATTTTGTGAGTTTTGTGAACTGTTGCTGTCATGACTGAGATCTGTTTCACCACCACTATCAAATTCTTTAGTTATTTTTATTTTTCGCATCAAAGCACAATAATAGATATTATTGCTGGCGGACAGTTTTGGTGAGGGTCTATACTCAGAGAGAGAATTAACATGTTTCCTTTGTCAATGTTTGTATAAACTTCATCTATTATGTGGTTTGTAATGGAGTGTGGTGCAGAAACAGTGACAATGTTACAAACTGTTGGCTTAAATTTTCCATGTTATCTGAATAATTAAGTATATTTTTTATATAAAAGGTGTCACTCATAGTGATACAGTCAAAGATAAATATCACCAACTCTGCATGTCTCCTCAGCTCTTTTAGCAAATGTTTTGTTCCAGAAACATATTTGATCCAGAAATGTTCAATGAATGACCTAATTATCTTATTTCATTTCGTTTGTTTAAATAATGAGGGGGATTATGAGGTAACTGACATGGTTGTCACCTCTCTACCAATTACTCCTGTACCTATGTGGTTTGTTAACTTGCTTTCACACTGTCTTAAAACACAATCCAGGGGCTACATAAACATAGAGGGGAAAATTGCGAAATTTGGATTGCATTGTGCTCTTCCATCAAAATACACATGGTTTGTATTTCCTTCTCTATATCCCACTAAGGTGCCTCTCAAACCGAGAGCTTCAGAGCGGAAATCCCGATTAGATACACAGGGAGATAGATGGGACCCATCCTCCTTCCTAAAGACCTTGTCCACCAGACAAACTCAGCTTCTTATTAAAGCATTAGGACATGTTAGCAGGCAAAAATGCTTTTGAAATGAAAATATTACAGAAGAGAACTGAGGGAACATGTTACATTTGCTATTGCTATTATTCACAGTTGGTGACAATTTCTCAGAAAATAGAGGGATTCATATGTGTTACAACAAATAAACAAACAGCAGTGTTCATGTTTGTTACATTTTACTTAACCATTCAATACAGCTTGCTTATGAACTATTTAGAATTCAATTGTGGGATACGGAATAACAGCCCATCCGTCTATCTAAGAGTTTGGTGTAGTTCAAAAGGCGGTGATTCATAGTTTTGTATTTGACTTTCGCCGGCACTGCAAAATGTCATTGTCAATGTCAATGACATTAAAACCTGCTGCAACAACAGAGCAAGGCATCTACAGTTGCTGAGTCCGGCAACCCCAGTTGCTTTTCTCTGGCTGCACAAAGTTGGAACCACCTTTTGACAATCATATAAGCACACAGTAAGCTCACAAAGATAGAATGTGTCCAACTTGATGGCGAGGTTTTTATACCCTGCCCCTGCAGTAGCCTGCAGCACATGTTTGACTATCAAGTGGACGAAAGTCAGGCGACTGCAGAGGCGGGGTATAAAATCAGCCATCAAATCAGACACATTCTACCTTTTAGAGTGCGTAAGCCTAGAACAATGACTGATTCCGCAGCAATTGCCTTTGCAATGTGAGATCAGGCAAAAGGTTGTTCCAACCTGGTGCAGCTGGAGATAAGAAACTGCAGCCGCCTTGCTCTCACAAGGCTTTAATGTCATGTGACATGATGAGGTTTTGCAGAGCTGGCAAAAGTCAGACACAATTTCTAACCTTATGTTAAGTCCAGCATGCATCTGGTTAAGTCAGCGATGCATGAAGTCAAACGCACCTAATATGAGTAGGCAGGTGTTGTGAATAACAATGATTATCTTGTTAGTTGGTGGGAATTATTAGGCATCTATAGTGAACATTGTGTCCTCATAGTTGATGTGTTTGAAGAAGAAAAAATTTGCAACTTTGACTTTCTCCTGGGAAAGCTGAAAACGTTTAATGTCAGACAAGACATTTTAACAACAGTATACCAGTCACATTTAATCAGTTCTCACATACAACATTGCATCCCGGTACAACTTCCTCACAGAGAGAAGCATGGAAAAAATCACAAGAATCATCAAACATGCAACAAAAATCACCGGCACCACTCAAATCCAACTTTCAGACCTTTACAGTTAAAAGAAAGGCAGACTCCATGACTAAGGAACCTTCACCACTCCTTTCAGCTACTCACATAAGGCTGCTGCTACAAACTACCTCTGGCCAAGAGGAGAACTTACAAAAACCCTTTTATTCCCACTGCAGTATCCATTTTAAACAAGGACAAATAGACTGACACTACTTTTTAAAGCAGCTTTGCACACCAGCTCTTATTTATTTAGGGAATTGGTTGTTTTAAAATAGTTTTAATATAATTTTATGTGAGTCTTTCATGGGTGTATATTGTGATGCTATATGTGAACCCTAAACCTAAGACAATTTTCTACCATAATGTGATAGACAATAAAGTTTTTTGATTTGAACTGAATTTAATTAAATCCTGCTCATCCTGCTGTCACTGTCTGCACTTTGGTCTAATCCTGCAGATCCAATCCAATCCTGAGTCGTGACATTACGTTTCTTTAAAACTATGGCAATTTATGTATTTCAGAAGCATTTTTTGTTATACTTCTTAAAATTCTCAAAGCTAATAGATGTTATTTCCCGAGGCTCCACATTGCAGTCTGGTAGTGGGACCCTGAATTTGCCCAGATGGTGGCACATTCCCTGTGGCAGTGCTACCTTAACTCTCCTCCTCATCCTGTTCCTCCTCAGCCAATCACTCCAGCCTCCTCTGCACCTCTGCCACTCGGCCCCAACCCCAGCCCCAGCTACCAGCAAAATCCTCAGCCCCAGGTTCCCAGCTTCCAGTCTGTAACTCAGCCAGCTAACATCCAGCTTGCTTGCCTCCCATCTGTATCCTAGCCTGCCAGTCTTCCTGTCGTGAGCCGGCTTCTTTGCTGCCTGCATGTCCAGATCCTGCCTGGCCACGGAAGGAGATGTGTTTGACTCTATTGGCAGCCTCAGCTGCCCAGTGCCACAGATTAAGATTAAGTTACTGCTAATGGAAACTGAACATTTCCTACTGTATGTAAGTATGAATGTATGTATGGATGAATAGATTATTTGTAAAAAAAGGAAGTGTATTTACCAATCATTCTTTTAACAGAAAAACAGCTGCATAAATGTGTATAGTCCCAATAATGCGATAATATACATATCCCTTACAAGTGCGTATAAATTTTGGACATAAACTATATGTTGAGATCGGAGCCCGACATAAGAGATTGGACCGTCTTCCACCTCCAATAATTCGTCAAAGTAAAAGGTATTCCATTCCATTCCAAGTTTGTTTCATTTTTACTTAACCTCCATCAATACTCAAGCCACAACAACAACCAGGCCAGCGTCATCACGCATGACATCGAAGGGCCTCAACAGCCTCAGCCGGGATCACCAGCTTATGTTTCGCCCCGTGCCTGCTCCCTCTGTATCTGACTTCTCTCAGGTGATCTCTGCCTTCTTTTCATCCCTGTGTTTGCAGGCTTCACAAAACTCCCATGTGCATTCATACTTTCATCCTATCATCCCTTCCTTTAGTCGCTTACTCTCGTTTACTCTAGCCACAGCAGCACCACCCACTCAGCCAGCTTTGTCAATTCATCGACTTATACCTTCTCCCCTGCTTTACGCCAGCAGATCCTCTCTGGAAATTAGATTTAGCCCAGCTCCTTCAGCCATCCATAATCGACACTAGCCAGCCCAGGGATATGCAGACTAACCTCGGTTCAGTGCAGCTCCATCACCCTTTCCTTTCTAGGTCAAGGGATTTAACTACCACAGAAACTGCCATAGCCTTTTCACTCTTCAGTGACATTATCTGCTCGGCCTTCCCCGCACAGAGCCTGAGCTAGATGATTACCTTTCCAAGTCAGGGCTTCATTCCAAAATATTGCTTCCAAAATATTGCTTCCAGTGCCCCCCATCGTCCTCGGAACGCCCCCTGGGGGGCAGTATCACCCCCATTGAGAAACACTAATTTAAAGTATTGTACTTCACTACATTTTCAATCACGTCCGTTCACTGAGTTAAAAAAAAGTGCAAGAGAACAACAGCTTTTTCATGCAGTGGAAGCTGTGAAAATACTGCAAACTGAACATTTTCTTGCTGCAGCAGCTTCACAATAAAAGCATTTAACTAGCGAAACACAACTTGACTTTTATTTTGAAGTGGTCACAGGAAATGCAATCTGTTTGTAAGTGACATCAGCGCTGACCGCTGTCGTGTAGACCTCTACAATGCAGCTACACGAGACAACCGTCATTTTCAACAGTTTCTGGACAGCGGACCAGTTTGAAATGTTGCAGTGAGCAGCAGACAGAGTGAGCTGTTAGATAAAGAGCTGCACACCTCTCTGGAAGCATATAGGGGACTAAATTAAAATTATCATGCAGATTATTACCAGCACATGCTCTGTTCAGACTCACATTACAGCAAAGTACTAACCTTACAGTGTTGCGACTGCTCCTAAAATGACTCACTAAACAGTATACTCCCTCCTGTGGTAAAAGTGGGAAATAACCTCTACTGTATGTTACAGAAAAATACACAAAGAAACAAACATTGTTAATAGCAGTATTAACATACTACAGCTACAGAGTTCTACAGCTAAGTACAAACCTGTACTTGAGGAGGAGTGAGGAGTCCTCTGTCTTCTGTCAGCCTGGCAGAAAATGCCTCTGCTGGTCTGTCTGCAGGAAACACTTAAGTTTAACCTTAGTCCAATATCATCTCAAGTTTGTAGTTATGATATCGTTTTTGCACTGTATGTAGTTGATATGACAGACAGACTGACTGTTCCTATAACATTAACTGTGACGGAGCTGCGGTATTGTCACTAATACTAGTATTGCAGAATTGTGAAGTATATCTCTGAATGAGAATGAGAATTTGTATTAGCCTGGGCTTGACACTGCCTAGCAGGACACTGATGTTACAGCTTTGATGTATGAGCAAGTTAGCGTTTTTTGCACGTGCCATGCATTTACTAGGTAAACTTACATAGGCTATTGCAGCAACAGACACACATACAGGCGACGGCGTGTGGGCTTAATGTCACAATACACAACAGAAACAGCTTGACGTTACAGTTAGCCACATTAGCTGCAGAATATGCTAACGCCAAGTGAAATGCAATAGACTGGCGGCGTTGTTTCCCTCATTGCATTTGAATAAAGTCCACTATAGAGCAGACTAAGTCTTTGAAAATGAAATGTCAAATGCTGTTTCCATTTTCATTTTAATATGGTCCTAGAATGCTCACACAAGTATGTGAAAATGAAAATCATTTCATTTCATTTAAATTTTTACTTAAATAACACATACAAGTGGATAATGATAATGTTATTGTGGGATTACATTTTCATTTTAAAGTTTGCATGATAATTTTAATTTAGTCCCCTATATTCTTCCATATACCTCCACCTTCTCACCAGGTAACCAACTCCTTTCACTTTCGCTGTTCACAGACTCATGTTGTGTGCAGCATAAAGTCAGATCATGACTGCTCACAGAATTATGGAAAATACCAATAACTGCCCGACAATATTTAGTTTAGCTGCCCCAGACTTCTGTGCCCTGTGCTATTAAAAATCATCTGCTGTTACCACCAGTAACTACAGGTTTCTCATGCGCAATAACGGGAAGCTGCATAACAGCATCAAAACCGGTTGATTAATGCCAATCAGAGTTACATTTACAATTAGGCTACAGATTTTAACCATCACTCCTCAGTGAACTCCTCGGCTGCGGTCTGAGAGCATTTTCAAGATAAGCAGGCCTGTGTAGATTTATCATTATGGATTTAGACTTGCCATGTTTTTAAGGAGTCTGTTCACACTGATATAAGCTAATAAAACGTTCATTTTGCGAAAGCTGAAAATATTAAATAGTAATATTGCAATTGAAAGTCCGGCTCCCATAGTGTCTGCTTAGAACAAATGTTTCCCGTGTTCCCAGTCCAGTGTGGCCCGCCAGAGTCTAATCTGTTCTGCCACAGTTTTCTAATGAAGTGAAAACATTCTCAAACTTTTCATTATGATAGTCAAGTATCTGTCGAACAAACTAAAATTGAAAGCGCCATATGGCTTTGTTTCTTTATAAAATTGCAAAAGACTGCAATTTACTCTTTTACTCTGAGTAAATTTTAAATGAGCTACTTTTTACTTTTACTTGAGTAGATTTTTATACCAGTAAGGAAGAGTTCATCAAAGTGATCGTACTTTTACTTAAGTATAAGATTTTTGTACTCTTTCCACCTCTGCATGTCACATATCAGCTGTCATTTCCCTCTCTGGACCTTAAGCCCAACTGCAATTTCATCACCTACGCTCTTTCTGTCCGTTCCTCCATCATCCAGACATACTTGGCAGGAATCAACTTCTCCATCAAACTGGGCTCTGGTGGTCTCCATTGTCCTTCTATTTTCTATTCCTACGTTATCATCCTAATCAAGGCTTCTATATGCATCCATCCATCCTCTATCTATACATTCCAAATTTTCATTAAACCTCTAAATTACATATTGTGGGGGCTTAAACCTTGCTAGTGAAATTAAGGTAATTTGTTAGGTTCGAGATCGGGGCCACCCCTCAACCACACCTCCAATCACCTGTCAAGGCTATTCAATTCAATTCAATTCAATTTTATTTATATAGCGCCAAATCACAACAACAGTTATCTCACAGCGCTTTTCATAAAAGAGCAGGTCTAGATCGTACTCTATGATGATATTTACAGAAGCCCAACAGTTCCCACCAAGAGCAAGCACTAGGCGACAGAGGCAAGGAAAAACTTCCTTTTAAGAGGCAGAAACCTCGAGCAGAACCATGGCTCAGGGTGGGCGGCCATCTGCCTCGACCGGTTGGGGGTGAAGGAGAGAGAGGGAGAGAGAGAGAGAGAGAAAGAGAGTGAAAGAGAGAGAGAGAGAGAAAGAGAGAGAGAGAGAGAGAGAGAGGGATGTAAGGAGAGAGAGAGGGGAGGGAGGCAGCCTACACAATATACACACAGAGGTACAGACAGCGAAGGTAATGTTGCTATAAACTAAATGAAAAATGGTACAGATATTTATAATAGTGTTAATGGTAACCATCGTAATGTTAATGATTATAATAACAATAATAACAATAAGACTAGCAACAATAGTCGTTGCAGTAGAGGGTGTCTAGCAGGAACACAGGGGCAGCAGGTGACCCGCAACCACAGATCCAGACTCCACAGCTCCAGAGCCAGAAAACCTGCAGGAAGTGATAGGAGGAGAGAGGAGAGGGACGAGAAAGCACAAGACTACCAGAAAGGGGAGAAGTTGTGTTAGTAACATGCAATAATGGGATAAGGTTGCATACAGAGGGAGAGAAAGTAGAGGAGAGAGGAGCTCAGTGCATCATG
>NC_060162.1:28964677-28971062 GCF_021292245.1 Micropterus dolomieu | reverse complement strand
ACTTGGCTCAATAGAGCTGTGACTCTCTGTCAGCCTGGCTACAGTGCTGAAAAGAAACCTGGGGTTGTTCCTATTTTCATCTATTAATGACGAGTAGTACGCTGCTCTGGCATTACGGAGGGCCTTCCTATAAGTTTTAAGACTATCTTGCCAAATTAAATCTATCTATACCTGTTCTACTCAGCCTGCTCCATTTGTCTCAGATTGGTCAACCCACCCTCCCTTTCCCTTCCCTGCTTCCATTCACTGTACCCTACATCCCTCCCTCCATTCATCCCTACACACATCCACTCTTCCATACTTCCCTCATTCCTTCATCCCTTCTTCCCCCACCGTCATCCCTTGCTTTTCATTCCAGCGCACATCTCTCCTATGTCTCATCTAGGTACCGTCTGGGGGGCCCGTAATAACTTTGGTTGAAAACACTTCCGAGACGGAACCCCCACATTGAATCTCCTCCGCCCGGTCTTCTGTACACCCTCCAAGACGAGCCTATCAGACGACATCCTTCTTCCACCATTACCCTTCCCTTTCGACATGCATTCATCAGTCCTCTATCATCTATACATTCCAAATTTTCATCAAACCTCTAAATTAAATATTGTTGCGGCGTGGTCCTTGCAAGTGAAAGGACGCTTTCATAAACTATCTAAAGAAACCCTGAGCAGCCTGGCTACCTCAGCTCCTGCCAGAAGTGCCTGCAGTCATCATGAGCTCCTGGATCAAGCAGAGCTGCCCCATATCCCAGCAGATGCTCTGACCGTGTGTGAACTCCATCCAGATGCTCAAACTCTTTCCCAACAGCATCCACACTGGAAAGACCAAAAGTTCAAAAATCTACTGCTGCCTGATCTCATTTGTTTCTTCACTACTGAGCTTTTAAGAACCCCTTGGAGGTCTGGTTTGGGGTTTAACACCACAAGAGAGGTGGTTGATGTGTTAGGGATGGATAAACAGACAGACAGACAGACAAATAGATGTTATTGTCCCCAGATGGGATTTCACTTTAACATTAAATGCATTATGTTGTCTAAAACAACATACTAGTATTGTACAAGAGATGCTAACTTGTAAAATGTAACAACGTAACAACCATGTGAGTCAAGTTAATGCCAAATGTTTGTTTGGAATGGCTTTAACGGGTGGGAGGTTAGATCCTAAGATAGTCACTTTGGCAGTGGAATAATAAGAGGGTGAAAGACTGGTCTCGTGGAGTTTTTAAAAAAAATCATAAAATACTATTGCGAGCTATAATTCACTAATACACCTTCCTGCTGAATATCTGATCCCCCTCAGCAAAATTTGCATATGAAGATGAAGATGAGTGTAGAAGTGCTAGACTACTGAATTATTTCTAGCAATAATTTGAATCAAACAATTGAAATATAACTGCTGCAGTTAAAGTTAAATGTGGACTAAACTGAATTCCTACAAGTCAAACAAACAGTTAAACAAAAAGAGAAATGCTGTGTAATAATCCGGGGAAATGAACTCCCTGGATTAAATCTGAGGTTAAAAATGGGGCTATCATAGATTCAGATGTATGGTTTACGTCCCATATCAGCAAGGTGACAAAAACATACATTTTCCACCTTGAAGAACTAATTCATTCCTTTAGGAATTAAGGGGGCGGCTGTGGCTCAGGAGGTAGAGCGGGTTGGCCGTTAATCGGAAGGTCGGTTCAATCCCTGGCTCCCCCTGGTTGCATGTCGAAGTGTCCTTGGGCAAGATACTGAACCCCGAATTGCCCCTGGTGGCTGTTCCGCCAGTGTATGAATGAGTGTGAATGTTAGTGTCCGTTTGAGCACTTAGGCTCAGTGTATGAATGTGTATGACTGGTGAATGCAGATGTAGTGTAAAATACTATACAAATACGGAGCATTTGCATTTACTTTATTCTAAGATGACTTGATTACTCATTTTTTATTGGCCTCTCAAAAAAAAAAACACTGAGAGACTAGACAAACTAGCTTCCTGTAGCTTTTATACTTTTTAAGGTCATCCTCCTTACATACAAAACTCTCAATGGACTAGCACCAAGCTTTATAGCTAACTCCCTCTTCACTTGTCTATGAAGATTCTCAGTCATCCAGGTCATAGTTATCCAACGAAGGTTAAAGTCAAGGGAAACTGGACTTGGTTGAAGACACTGGAAGACATTTCGTCCCTCATCCAAAGGACTTCTTCAGTTCTGACTGACTGGCAGGGAAACTCAGCTATTTAACCTCAGTGGGGTCATTGTCATCGATACCGCTGGTTCGTTAGTGTTCCTGGTTGCTGTGACGACAGTCGTTACAGTCGTTAGGACTACCGGTGGCCAAGACTGAACGACCATCGTTGGTATCTTCACCTGAGGTCAATAGGTTACGTTTGTTGCCTTCCAGAACACTGCGGCCATCTGCTGCTGGTTTATTGGAGGTTTCCAGAAACAGGCAAAGGAAAAATTGGGGATGCAGTCTATGCACTCAATTATGCCCCAAAGCTATGGAACACAATAGACATCAGGGAAGCCAGCTTGCTAACTATCTTTAAAAGAAAGCAAAAACCATTTAGCCTTTAACTAGCAGTTTCTTGATATAGGCATGGATCTAAATCTTCACTTTGCTTAGCACTTACTGTATGTTTTGTTTTTTTCAATTTAGCTCTGAGTTTTAGATGTTCTGATGCAATGAGATGAGTGAGTGTTTCTTGAAGACAGAAGCTGGGTTTTATCCGAGTGAGATGATTACAGTAAGAACTTTGGTATGCTTTCCCGGTGAGCTAATGATCCGAATGTTCCAATTAATAAACTTGTGTGTTGACATTATGAGTGATTTTAAAGGTCCATATTTCTTCAGGAATGAACCTCTACTTTATGTTCAGTGACAGTGATAGTGCAGGATCTATTTTGATTATCGTCTGTCCTACTATTGTGAAAAGGATTGGGTGACTCTTCAGTCTGTATGCAAAAAAACATCCACAACCACAAACAGGTGTGTCAACATAGTGTAAGAATACAGACACCGCGTCAGAGAAAAGTGGAAGGTGGACGAAAGATGAGATAGTTTTGTGTGTGTGTGTGCAGAGGATAGAAAGAGAGAAGAAAGGAGAGGAAAGGGATAAATGGGGAGAATGAGTTTTTGGGTTTAAGTATCTTTGGATGAAACCAACGACTAAATGTAATGTAATGTTTAATGTTAATTCATTCAAAGAGCTGAACTGGTCTGTCAGCTGAGGTTTCAAAAAGTCACTTGTTGACCAATCTTTTTTTATTATGAAAACAAAAACATTTTGTTTATCCTAGAAGCATTAAACCAAAAGTCAGAATGCGTTCATTACTGCAGAATGCATGGTGTGCCCATTTTAATCCAAAATCATTGTATTATGAGTTACAAAACATCACACAAAGAGTGGCATAGAAACAAAACTGTACTGAATCTGGGAAATTCGGTGATAAACTCTGTCTCATTAAGACACCTTTCCAATGAATAAAATCTATTTGCTTGGATTCTCCTGACCTAAAAGAAACCTACTGAAATATAGAAAATGTTACTGAGTGAGGAGCAGAGTTCTGAACAACAACCTTATCTTACCCATCCCAGGACTGCGAAAGCTACAGACAAACATTTATTCATTAGCTGACACTTTTATGCAAAGCGACTTACAGTTGCTCTACATGTCAGAGGTTGCACACCTCTGGAGCAACTAGGGGTTAAATGTCTTGCTCAAGAACACAATGGAAGATGTCTCACAGTGGGAGTTGAACTCAGGTCTCCAACACCAAAGGCAAGCATCTTATCTATGTGCCATCACCCCAAACAGGTGGCAACGGGAAAGTTGTTCCAAACAGTTTCCTTGTGTACTGTCGCCATCAAGTGGGTAAAAGTGTAATACAATCCTGTTTTAATTTTATAACCAATCAGAGACTGTCACAGTCAACTGTATAGAACTACGCATTGTGTGAGAAGACATGAATACATCTGGCCCCATGAAGGTTTTTTCACACAACCGTCCCTTATCATACACCAGTCTATACTTTTTCTAAAATGATGGATTTTGCTCAAACCTAACTTTTTGAAACCATCGCCGCAAATTCCTGTATACATTAACACGTCAGATGTAATTTCTCATCTTGATTTGAGTATCCCCCTCTTTTGTGACATAGATGAGACTGTCTGTATCATAATTAAGGGTTACTCCATCTTGCCATTTCTCCAAATAACTGTCACTCGTAAATACCACTTTGTACAAAGGACTCCTGAAATGCAGGAGAAACATTATTAATGCATTAAAAATATCTTGCAAAATGCCCTTTTAGCATAATAATAAAAATCAGTAAAAAAAAATGTATTTTACAACACACACATACTGACTACTAAAAAACTTAAATTTTGTGTACATTACAAAAATAGCTTCCTGTACATTAAAAGGTACAGCAGCATGTATCACATCTTGACCAAAACACCTTCAAATAAAAATAAAATCAGTAAAATTATGACATATGATCAGTATTACTGAAAAGTACACTATACACATCCCATCATTAATGTTACCCATGGGGGTCCCTCATACGGTTCGGACACTGGTCACGGCTCAGATGACCTCTCGGCAAGCCGTCTCACTTCTGACACCATATGCGGCCAAAGGTGAGAGCAGTCACCCTGCCCAGATTCAAACACAGATCTACAAGGTACCAAACATGCAACTTTGACAACAATGCCAAAGAGCCAGGCTCGTTGGTATGGCAGTCCAAGCGCTTACTCAGCTGTAGTGAAGATGAAAGGTTTCATATCTTTCGATATTGATAATTATCAAGTAAAAAACTTCTTTCAGTCCTTTTTCCTCAACAAATAAACATAAAGAAATTAAGTCTGAATTTGTGTGTGATTTAGGTGAATAAAATTAAACATTTATTGAATATTTAGTGAACATTTGCTATATTGTTATTGAAAAAAATTATATCGCGATAATTATTGTTATTGTTTTATTGTCCAGCCCTAGTCCAGCTGGTCCTTTGAGGTTTTTGTGGCCTCTAAGTCATCTGAGTGAGGCAACAATCCCAGGAAGCTCTAAAAGAAAAGAAATGCAGTTGCAAATGAGATAAATATTCACTTAGGCCAGAACTTCCACCTAGTTTAGTTCTTCCTTTGCGTATCATTATAAACACTGTAATTCTATTCTTATAGCAAATCTTATTATTTTTCTTAATTTACTATTTTTGAGCTAATACAGGATCTATGACCATACAAATGGACTTATAGTTGAGCAGTATTTTACATAACATCACATGCTATTATATGATGTGGTCAGGCATTACAGTACATAAAAACATTATTTCAAGCGCGTCTTAAAACAATTCTCACATACCCGTGTACACTTTAACATTGCTGTTATAACTGAGTTATTGGTCACTGTATTAGTCACTGATTACCCCCTCCATGGTTGCAGTGAAGAGAAATCTCAGAGTGCCTTTAGAAGATATCCACTTTTGAATAGTCTAACGCAGATGCTTAGCTGATGATTCATAGTAGCTTCAGCTAAACTTTAGAATGAATTTATACAAAAATGACAACTGTGGTGATATCTTTACAGACATTATGGACAGGAATAATAATGATTACAGTGACCAATAACTTCCTGTAAATATGGACATGCAAGTATTAAGGTAGACTATAAAAATGTGAACCTATTCTTTAGCACACAGACAGCAATATTGGTTGCATTTATTACTCTGATAAAGAATTGAGGCTCATACACACATGCACAGGCCTGTCTTGTTAAAATCTCATGCATCAATTCCAGCAACTGAGTTACTGAGATTTTATATTACCGAAATTTTATCAAAAACTGCCTTACAGCAAAAAGCAATACATTACTGTAATGTTAACTGCGTTTCTTTTGTAACGCGTTACTCCCAACACTGTTCAAGGCACGAAAGTTGCTGTCTCGATTATGAAGCTATTAAAATGCTAACTAACGTTAGCCAACAAATACATTAATCCACGTGCTAGCATTAGCTAACGCACAACAATTCAATTCAATTCAATTCAATTTTTCAATTCAATTTTATTTATATAGCGCCAAATCACAACAACAGTTATCTCACAGCGCTTTTCATAAAAGAGCAGGTCTAGACCGTACTCTGTGATGATTTTTACAGAAGCCCAACAGTTCCCACCAAGAGCAAGCACTAGGCGACAGAGGCAAGGAAAAACTTCCTTTTAAGAGGCAGAAACCTCGAGCAGAACCATGGCTCAGGGTGGGCGGCCATCTGCCTCGACCGGTTGGGGTGAGAGAGAGAGAGAGAGAGAGAGAGAGAGAGGGGAGGGAGGCAGCCTACACAATATACACACAGAGGTACAGACAGCGAAGGTAATGTTGCTATAAACTAAATGAAAAATGGTAC
>NC_060162.1:28964209-28964657 GCF_021292245.1 Micropterus dolomieu | reverse complement strand
CAATATTGGTTGCATTTATTACTCTGATAAAGAATTGAGGCTCATACACACATGCACAGGCCTGTCTTGTTAAAATCTCATGCATCAATTCCAGCAACGGAGTTACTGAGATTTTATATTACCGAAATTTTATCAAAAACTGCCTTACAGCAAAAAGCAATACATTACTGTAATGTTAACTGCGTTTCTTTTGTAACGCGTTACTCCCAACACTGTTCAAGGCACGAAAGTTGCTGTCTCGATTATGAAGCTATTAAAATGCTAACTAACGTTAGCCAACAAATACATTAATCCACGTGCTAGCATTAGCTAACGCACAACAGAGCTATCCACCAAGGAAAATATTTCCAAACCCAGAGTGAGCTCTAACTTAGTTAACTTACACAATTGTGTTGTCTTGCTAACAATAATAAACTTATGAAGAATTTACCAGCATTATCTGCGTCTG
>NC_060162.1:28921874-28964189 GCF_021292245.1 Micropterus dolomieu | reverse complement strand
TTTTTCAGAAGAGGTTTAATTACAGCTACTTTAAAGTACTGTGGTACATAGCCTGTTGATAAAGATAGATTGATTATATCTAGTATAGAGGTGCTGACTAAGGGTAAAACATCTTTAAGCAGCCTAGTCGGGATGGGGTCTAAGAGGCAGGTTGATGGTTTAGATGAAGAAATTATTGAAGTTAGTTGGTAAAGATTGAGGGAGACAACAGAGCTATCCACCAATGAAAATATTTCCAAACCCAGAGTGAGCTCTAATTTAGTTAACTTACACAATTGTGTTGTCTTGCTAACAATAATAAACTTATGAAGAATTTACCAGCATTATCTGCGTCTGTCCTCTCCTGCTTGTGCTTGCCAGGCACGCCTCTTTAGCTCTTTTCACATTTAACTTCTGCAGGGAGCTGACCGGATATTCTTCTTTTCCGTGTTCTTCTCTTATTATGTCTGTGGTGTCCACCTTCCAAGGCCGAGTCGGTAAAGTACAACAAAGGAAACGTGAGAAACAAAATGATTTCTGGCCAAAACTAGCTTCCCTCTCAACGACAGTTCACATGTTAACTTTCGTGAAGCGGACTTTCATGCTATGTGATTGGGTCGTTGATTTGAAAACCTTGATTCTGATTGGTCAAATTGAATGCACAGCGCTAGTGGGCTGGGCGGGAGGGCACACCTCGCCCCTGTGTACACGTGTTTACTGTTCACAAACAGAAACAAGTATAACTACATTATGATTTAAAGTATGCTTATTTCTATATGTTGTTGTTTGTTAAGTTAACAACATGTGCTGCTTCCTTCTGGGCCAGGTTACCCTTATGAAAGAGGTCTCTGATCTCAACTAGCTATTTACCTGATTAAAAAAAATTTAAAGAAAGAAAAGAAATAAAAAAAAATATAAGAAATACTATGCTTTTGAAAAATATATTTTAAATTTATTTTAACCCACTAAAAGTGTAATTATTTAACAATGTACTTCCACAAAGTACACCTAAATAGTATTTACTAAGAGTTAAATAAATATATTTTTAATAAATAGACTGAAATGTTGTGAAAATATGCTTTTATTTAAGCATATTCATTAAAAGTCTAATTAAGTATATATTTATTACCAATTTATTCAAAGTATACTTTTGAGAAGTATGTTAAAGCTCAGGAGAATATATCTTTAATATACTTGTACTAAGCATGAGTATGAATGTACCATAAGCACACTATGTGAATTTCTAGGGACATTTTAAGTGCCTTTAAGAGCACTTCTTTCTGACCTGGGAGAGTGACACAGGTCTGATGTGTTCTCTCTTTTTTTTCCTAACACAAGATATAATTGGCACAGAGCAAAAGCCTTTCTGTCTCCACTATGTTGATTCTGACTTGGATCCACATGAGGAATTCTTTAGCCCCTATGATGACTCCTCCACCACAATTGAGCACATTTCAAAGATTGTCTCTGATGTGCTACTTCACCTGAACCAACTCCTTTCACAGAGTGCATGGCCAAACCTATGATGGAGCAGCTAAAATGTCAGGGCTTTTGTCAGGGGCACAAGCTCAGATCCGAAAAATAAGCCACATGCTGTTTGTTCACTGTGGGCCTTACTTTGTCAACTTGGTTACGTAAGCAGCTTGCTCAAGCACACAAATTGTGAAGGATGCATTGCAGTGGACCAAGTCTGTTGTTAAGTACACATGTGGTTCCTACATTACACTCAAACCTTTGTTTACGCCATCCTCAATCAATATGAGGCAGTCTTGGCTGCAATGGAAGCATATCCGACACAGCTTCTAGAGCTAATTGCCTTCATCCCTGCCTCAACTGCTGTAGCAGAGCAATGTCACAATGTCAATATTCAATGTCACAAATCCGGATCAACAGCGTGGATGTTTATTTTTCGAGTGGCCTTTTATTGTGGCCAGCCTAAGGCCCACCTGTGCAATCCCCATGCTGTCTGATCAGCATCTGGATATGCCACACCAGTGAGGTGGATGGATTAACTCGGCAAAGGAGAAGTGCTCACTAACAGATTTTGACAGATTTGTGAACAATATTTTAGAGAAATAGGCCTTTTGTGTACATAGAGAAAGTCTTAGATCTTTGAGTTCAGCTCATGATGAATGGAGGCAAAAACAAAAGTGTTGCATTTATAATTTTGTTCAGTGTACATTGCGTTGAATGTTTTCTTGTAGTGCAAATAAACCTTTTTCAAAGCATTTTCATTTGTCAGTTAACATTTCTTGTTATTTGTTTCTTGTTTCACATTAAACTAAAATAATTTTTAGCTCTTATAAATTAGAGCTTAAGATCAACTCTGTTCAGATTCCCCTCCCTTGTCTTTCTTGTCTTTCTTCTCTGTGTGGGTCTGGCTGTGGCACAACATTACATTACTCTCCTCCTGGCTGGCCAATCAACCACTCACCTGTGACTCACCTGCTCATGTGAGAATTATCCAGCAATCAAGACCTATAGTATATAAACCACGCCAGATCGTCCGTTCACTTTTGTGGTCCTCAACTTCCGAATTCGCCCAGGGTTCCAGCTCATGTTACCTGACATTTTGCCTGACTGTGTTTTTTACTTGTGTCTCAGGTTTTTTGGTCCCTGTGAATAGATCCCAATCTGTCAGCCTCCCTCAGGAGTTCACCTGTTCCTCCGCTGCCTGCCCAGCTTACTAGACACAGCAAGAAAACCCTGTTTTACGTACTTGTGAAGTTGTTAATAAATCGAGCTGTGAATTTTCCTTTACAGCTGTTTCCGTGTCCCGCTATTGGGTCTTCAGAAGTACTAACCATACTAAATATTACTGTTGGTTTATAAAGCACTGATTTAGGAAGTGCATTTCTGATCTGCTACACTATGAACCATCCAGTCAGGGACAGGTCTGCTTTCTGTCACAAGAGTCAAAACTAAACAGCATTGAGTTTTTATGCACCATATCTGGAACAAACTCGTAGAAAACTGCTGATCTGCTGCTACTGTCAATTCTTCTAAATCAAGGAAAACTTTTGCTCTCCTGTTTTATGTTGTTTCCATTTTCTATGTGTTGCTTTTATGTTTAATTTAAAGCACTTTAATTGCCTTGTTGTTGAAATGTGCAATACAAATAATCTTGAACACTGAACTGCAGCCAGCTTCTAGTCAAACATGTTCAGAAGCTATTCCCTCTCTGGCAGAACAGCTTTCAGGGTGGTCTGAATAATAACACACGATTTTACATTTCAAAATAAAAGGCCTTTCTTCAAATGCACGTTGTTACTTCCTTCAATGAGCTCAAACACTCAGGATTTAGTGTTTAAATGAAGGTCCATAATGAAAAACAGAATTACGTTCTCTATCAAACAGCATGAACAGAATGCTGTGGTGAGCCCAGATGACTTCAGCTTCCTAACAGTGTAACTGTTTCCTCTGTGCTGCTGTTAAGGTTCTACTTAAATACTGCACTTTCATGTTTTAAATCTCCCCAAGATTACTACATTACTGTAGTTCCTTCTCAGTGCTGTTTCCAGGAGAAAGCTATCATCATTCTGTGGGTACATTAATAATTGTGTCAGAGATTTCTTCAAATAAAGATTTACCTCAGTATTGATGAATCTATTCTGTTGTTAAAGGGATAGTCCTGAAATTTAGCATTGGTTTCCCATAATGTTGGGAACGCAAAAGAGACGGGTTAAAAATGAATGGTCAAAATCTCTGCAGCAGAGTCAGAGATATACTGATTTGGTCTCTAGTATGGGTTAATCTCCAAAACCACTGGATCATACTAGACATTTGCAGTCATGCTACATGTCATATACTGACATGCAAATAAACCATTATAAGAGATGTAAAACTAAACCAATACTAACAATTTAAAAAGTTGCATCAAGAAATTGTACTAAGAATGTAATTACTCCTGGAAAATGAACAAAACTAACACACTATTTATAATACCAAAGTTATTAACAGACATGTTTGTTACAGAGTAGAGCACTAAAGTGAAGGCACAGAGAAGGGTTGTTGTGTGTAAACACAGAAACAGGTGAGTCAAGACATGCTCATTGGCTGGAGCTTCAGACCGGGTCAGAACCTCGCGGAGCCGCAGGATCAGCACCATGGAGAGCGTCCCGCCTCCGCAGTATGATGACGAGACCAGTGATGCTGTGGTCGGAGCTCCACTACAGGTAGGTAGCTGGATGCAGAGTCAGCACTTATAGCCAGTTTGATCTTAGTTTACTCAACAGCTGCAGTATTTGACACAGTCTGAACACTCATTCAGCAGGTAGGACAGTCAGTAAACGCTGTGGGTATGATATGGTAATATAGTTTTTTATTTATCACTTAGTGATATCACTTAGTCTATATTTGTACTCTTTTATTTATTTTTTGATTCCGTTTGTTCTAATCCGGACAGGAAACAAGTGCATTTCATTTTCTGGATTATAAGGAGATCATTTCAATGGCAACCATTATTTTATTTTTCAATTAAAGGTTATGATGTTCCAAAGCGGCTGGTGCAACTTCTTTATAGACTATTCTAAGCCTTCTTCATTTTATAATCTGCGTGATATGCATAAAGTTCAGTAGCCTGTTGTGTTTGTCACTGGTTACGGTGGAGAAGAGTCTAATGTTTTCCTTTTCAGGTCCGTTTTCCACAATGGAGTACAGACATGATGTGGATTTGGAGGAGCCGTGTCCTGTCTGTGGAGATAAAGTCTCTGGGTACCACTACGGTCTGCTCACCTGTGAAAGCTGCAAGGTAACCCCACCCCCTCTCTCCGTTATATTATTGCACCTGGATTGTTTATTGGCTAGAAAAGTTCTGATCAAGTATTTTTGTTATATTAAACATTGTAAATCCTTCCTCTGTTCTTCAACATTGACAGGGTTTTTTTAAAAGAACAGTTCAAAACAACAAAAAGTACGCCTGTGCAGAAAACCAGGAGTGCAGAATTGATAAAACTCAAAGGAAACGGTGTCCGTTCTGCAGATTTCAGAAGTGTCTTTATGTTGGCATGCGACTGGAAGGTAAGGAAGTCTGCTTTTCCTACATGGGAAGTGTCTCTGGAGTATATGTGCCGCTTAGTGAAATAAATGAGCTGCTGTCAGAAAGGTTTGCATTGTACATAACCCTTGTTAATGCCACGTGCACACACACCTGCTTCATGCGGCCCAGAATGACGACATTTTTACATTTTCAAGCCTACTTTGATTGAAAACGTTTTCAGTCTACTACTTCATATGGATGTATGATTTCTACCGTCCTCTTGCTGCAATATTAGTGCTAAAAATGTTTCAGTAATTGTACAGAAAATATGAGGAAGTTAAAAAAATCGGACGGACAAGATTTAGTGGAGCTGCGTCACCTTTTCCTCTTTATTATTTTTTATTTTCTCTAACAAAAGCAACAATAATAAGAAACCCAACAGACTTTTAATTAGTTCCTTTTAATCAGATTTGAAGTGGGGCACCTTCCTGCATTCTGCTGATGTTCTGTGATGTTAATAGATACATGAAGAATTGTTCAGTCATTTAAGATAAACAATGTGAACAGAAATTATCATTCTCATAATTGGAAGGGGTGGGCTAAATGTCTGAACAAACACATTCTTTAATAATTAACATTTCATTCAAATAATCGGTATGTTAAAAAAGGAAACAACATTATGGTCCACTGTACAGGGAGAACATGGTAGACAGGGTAAAATGTAAAATTCCAAGTTTTAAAGTTCATAGCTGGTTGTTTTTTATGTTTCCCTGAGTGAGATGTTTGAAGAAGAGCTTTCATGATGAAAAGACCCACAGGGCAGTTAAGCTTAAAACCACTGGCGAGACATTGGTCTACAGAAAATTACACTATATATATATTGTACCAAAGAAATACTCACTGGGTTCCTGCACAACCAGACAACTGACAAATGTTACCAACTGGCCAACCTGTTAGCCAGGCTTCTTCAACATTATCCAGAGGCCTCAGTTCAGAGCCTCATATCTTCAAGCAAACAAACCCTTTCCATTCTGATTATACTGTGGTACAGGGCCGTAATTATACTTTTTATATTTTATATGATATTATAAAAATTTTAATTTTATAAATGGTTATCGATCACTGAGGTACAGTGATTAGCACCTCACAGCAAGAAGGTCTGGGGTTCGAACCATAGTCGTCTAAGGCCTATCTGTGTGGAGATTGCATATACTCCCTGTATCTGCGTGGGTTCTCTCCGGGTGCTCCGGCTTCCTCCCACCATCCAAAGACATGCAGACTAGGTTAATTGGTGACTCTAAATTGTCCTTAGGTGTGAGTGTGAGTGTTTGTATATGTGTGGCCTGCAATGGACTGGCGATCCTGTCCAGGGTGTACCTCACCTTTCACCCGATGTCAGCTGGGATTGGCTCCAGCCCCCCCTCAAACCTGTACACAGGCTAAGCGGTGGATGAATGGTTATCATCAATCATAATGAAATAGTAGTTAATGTGGATAAACTGTATTGTGTAAATATACCTGAATAAGTAGGCTATGTTATATTTTCTATAACATCAGCTTTCCAAGAAACCTAATAATAATCTTAATAAGGAGGATGAACATGGAACTGCTTTTATTGAAGCCAGGATACCCTACTCTGCTTTCTCCCACATTTTCAATGCTTTATTCTGATGGTACTGTACCGTCACTAAAAAGTAATGGGAAATGCCACAACAGAAATTAGTCATGCATGCCATTGCCATATAGGTGCACCATTGCTTCCTAGCAGCAATGATAATTTATGCTGTATTAATGATAATATGTACTACATACTCAAACATTTTACAACAGAATTTCCCAAAGTTATATTGTTTTCATTTATTTATGTCATAATTTTGAAATATAGTAAATAAGATCATTACTAATTGCCAAATCAATTTACACTTTTCCTTGCTTGTTAGCTAGTACAACATTATCATACACTGTAATCAATTAATAGGTACTCAATCATTTAGAAAATACTTGCAGTGTATTTTATTTTTTCCATTTATTTAGTCTTAAATCTCAAACAAATTGTTTATCTTCTTCCTCAGCATTTTGACATTTGTACTAGGATAGGTATTTAGAATTTTATTGATACCCCAGATGTATTAATGAATTAAAATGTAATATGTTGGCTGTGATCTGAAGCTTTTCAATAGGACCTAATGACATGGCAGTGAGTTCAGGTTATCTTACCTTTTTAAAGATTTTTTCTGGCATTTTGCCTTTATTGGATAGTGACAGCTGCAGAGAGTGACAGGAAAGGGGGGAGAGAGAGGGGATGACATGCTGCAAAGGGCCCTGGGTTGGAATCAAACCCCAGCCGCCTTAATTATCTTGAAGTTATCTTTGTAATAAAAAATAGATTTAAAGTTTCTATTGTAACAGAAGAGACTCGAATTCCTGAGTTAATCAAAACTGCATTATATTACATATTGTGAAAAATACTTTGGCAGGTGTGGAAGAAATGCTGTAATAAGCATATATATATAAATTTGCCTAGTCTCATCTCATCCTCAAGAATGAGCAACATAGGCGTTATCTCCTCATTAGGACAGAGTGTGCATATATCAGTTAAAGTCAGCTTGAAACACTGCTCTAAACAAATTAACTTTTCTCATTAGCTGTTCGTGCAGATCGGATGCGAGGCGGCAGAAACAAGTTTGGCCCCATGTACAAGCGTGACCGTGCCCTCAAGCAGCAGAGAAAGGCTTTGATTCAAGCAAGTGGATACAGAACAGAGAGCAGCCCACCTTTGGTCTCCTCAAATCACCAGAGAGACTTGACCTTTCCTGGTGGCCTCCACCCAGTTCCCATTCTTCACAGCAACCCACCACTCACAGCACAGAATGATCGTATCAGCTACCAGTCTCCAGCACTGTATTCACTCCTGCCCTTCAACTCAACTGGTGCCACCCAATACCAGTGCACCTCCTTCTCAAACTGGACCATCAAGTCAGAGCACACCAACAACTGCGCAAGTTCACCAGGCTTTGCTGCAGGAATTGGCTCAGACGAGCTACAAGGTCCCAAGATGCCTCAGCTAGTGATGGAGTTACTGCGCTGTGATTCAGATGAGCTAAAGCTGCAGAATAAGATCACAGCTCGTCTCCTGCAGGAGCAGACGGACTGGGAAAAACAAGGGAACCCCAACACCTTGAGCCTGATGTGCCTCATGGCTGACCAGACGCTGTTCTCCATCGTCGAGTGGGCTCGCACATCCAACTTCTTCAAACAACTTAAGGTAAGATCCTATCACTTCATACGATACACTAATAAGATGTAAGAGAGTTAGTACTACCAACTACCTAGCAACATGGGCCTATCAACACAGGCTGTAGTTAGACAAATTTATTGCCATAAAATATCTGTCATAGCCTTTCTAACAGAAAAAACACTGATGGCTTAAAAGGACAATACATTTCTTTGGCCTTAATTTAATATAGTTTGACTTTCTTACAGGGTCATTTATTAGACTAGAAGAAAACTGTACTGTAAACTAAAGTCAATCATCAGGTCACATCTGGTCGCTACCTATGGTTCGGGGTCCAGGTCCTTGAGTCTGGGGCGAGTCTGTGCGGTGGGAGGTCTGGGCTCCCCTAGACCTGCCCCAGGGCTGGGCGGGGTGGTTGCTGGCTCCGGGGTGCTGGCAGTGCTCGGGGGGCTCTTGCCACAAGCCCTGGACTGGATAGAGCTGGCGTACTCCTGCCTTGGGGGGCGAGGATGGGGTGAATGCTGGGGCCAGTCAGCAACCTAGGGCAGGGTGTGGCTATTCCTGGGGCATGAGGTCTCGGGTCCTTTGCGCTCTGTGGGGGTTATGGATTACCCTGGCAACTTGGGTTCCTTCCCATCTCATGTCATGCCTGCCCAACCCACCATCATTCATACCTGTGACCGGTCCAAGATGGGTTAAAATCAAGGGCATCTGGACTTAGTTGAAGATATTCGAAGACGTTTCACCTCTCAACCAAGAGGTTGTAGCCTCTGCTGTTTTCTTACCGTCACTGAAATCTCATCATTTTCCTCCCATCTGTACCCGTTTTATTTACCTACTTAAAGGCAACATGTTGCTATTGTTTTTCTAATGTTAAATGTTTTTATTAAATTAAGGAGTGTATGTTGAAGTACATGGGATATATTGTTTGTTTTGTTTTTTAACGTGGTATTGAATTGGTACCGAGAATCATGGAATTTCACTGGTACTGGTATTGACTACTAATTTATTGTGAAATCCCTACATACTGCTTTGTGAGTACACTTTCGGTTGAAATAAATCTCAAGAACTGTTCCTGCTCTGCCCTTGTGTCCTGCATTTGGGTCCACAACCTTGACAATGGCACTGTCAGTCGGTCCAGACTGAAATATCTCAACAACTATTGGATGGATTTGGTTTGGGTCTTGTCTTAAAAAGCAGATAATTGATGAGCTGGATAAAAATGCACTTGGTGATGAATGGTTTTCAACTCTTTTTGCTCCAAGGTGAATGACCAGATGAAATTGCTGCACAGCTGCTGGAGTGAGCTATTGCTCCTGGACATTATCTCCAGACAAGTCCTGTATGGCAAAGAGGGCAGACTGCTCTTGGTGACTGGGCAGGAGGTGAGTCACATATGCTTCTCCTTATTGTTTTTTGTCATTTTTATTTGTAACAATGGAAAGATATTTTACAAAGGAGACTAAGTGGGGTTTACATTTCTTAGTCTACTGTTCGTATGTCCCAATTATATTATTATACTTAGATTGTTAGATTTATCCACATGCAGATGCGATGGCGTCCATGTTGTTTGGACCAATTCGTAACATACAGCAAGCAAAATAGTTTGGATGTGGAGCAAGTGTGCGAAACTTCACAAAGTAGAATCAGGGCCAGCACAACATGTCACTTAGCCTATTCGCTGATGCAAGGAGCAGGTTAGGACATCTTCTTTAGGAAAATATATCTTTATAATATCTTTAATCATTCCGGAATTGTCCTGTGTATTGTTGAAAAAGTGACATGGGACCACTATGGGCAGATTTGACCTTTTGGGTCTAAGTTTGTGTGTAAATATTAGGGATGCACCGAATACTCGGCCACTGAAATTAATCATCCAAAATAGCAAAAACGACACTTTCGGTGTTCAGCCTAATGCCCCTAAATAAATGTTACCGAACAGTTAGCCTACGTTGACATGTCGGCAGTGTTGAAGCATTTTAAAAGGGCTGAGAAAGACGCAAAAATCACCGTTCTGCTGAATTGTCTCCCAGCACATCCACTCCATCTGTGGCTGACTTCTTAGAAAAGGCAACAAACAGTCTGAACCGCTTTGAGTGTTTCTGTCAATCGTTTGTGAAAAGGCAATTAAGCTAACCACACCTAAATTCACACCTTCCAGTATGCAGTATGCAAATAAGATTAATTGGATTATATTCACAGAAAGTATAAAACATATTACATGTGACCATTAATAGTAATGGACACTTGTAATTTACTTTACCACACCCTCTCGGGCCTCAGACCCACCCACCATAGTCTCTCCAAATCCTGTGGGAAACAGTAAAAAGCACATTTTGACCTTTTCATTTATGTAATGGTAAAAAGAGGGCAAAATAAATGGAAAAATGTGAATGTACTTGTTCGGTGCAAATTTTTTCATTATATTCGGCTTCAGCTTCGGCCAAGAATATTTTATTTCTGTGCATCCCTAGTAAATATGAAACAAAACAAAGTGTAACACACTTAATTGCAAACCCCAGACATTCATTTTAATTTTAGAAAGGAGGTATGAAACATGAATATGGAAGTTGTGTAGTGTGTGGTGTCAGTACCTGTGTTCTTTGGTTCAGATGGAGCTGTCATACATAGCCTTTCATGCTGGTCCTACCTTGGCCAGCCTAGTACAGAGAGGACAGGAGCTTGTTGAGAAACTCCACAACCTTAAGGTAGACCGCCAAGAGTTCGCCTGCATCAAGTTCCTCATCCTTTTTAATCCAGGTTAGTGACAACTGATGCTTTTTGTCTATAAAGCTTCTTATTTGCAAATCTATTTTTGGTGAGTGTGCTTTTAGTTAAGGGACCTTTCAAGATCTAATAATGCCAACATAGGTACAAAGCCTGATTCCAGTGCAAGAGCTTTTCCAGAGCCACATGAATCATTTCAGGAAGTGGACCTGTGACCAATGCAAGCAGGACCTTAATGTAATTCTGCAGTCATATCTCCTGGTGTCAAAAAGTCCCTGCTGTGGGGTAGTAATAATAAACTTTATTTATAGAGCACTTCTAAAAAAAAAAATACAAAGTGAATCACAGAGAGACAGAAAGAATTACCACCGTGAATGATAAAATACATCAGGGCCAAAATAAAAAAAAAGAAATAATAGCAAGAAAATAAAAACACATAAAATAAACAGGCAGCCCAGAAAAAATAAGAATATTTCTGATCCTTTCTAGAAGAAAGTTAAAAGAAGACACTGACTCAGACAGACTCATTTCCTCGGGCGAGTTGTTCCAGAGCCTCGTGGCCCTGGAGGCAGAAGCTCTGTAACTTTAGTTTTCAATGTGGACTTTCCAATGGCCCAGGAACACTGGTCAAACAGAGACAGCTGCTTCAACTTTTGTAGGCTACAACTTCATTCACTGTGTCCAGTGGCACCCAGTGCCTGAGATCCGACAAGTGAATGAGAGAACATGCTATTTGGTTCACGGTGGTTACATTCTAAAGCAGAAATACTAAACTCTCTTCCACCTCTTCATGTCTCATTATTTCATTACATTCTCTCAAACATAAGAGTCACGCAACAGTTAACAAAAGGGAAACAGTGAAAACTGACCTCAAGCACAACAACTGTTTTTTTAACTCCTTTTCTAACTCATTAGTCAATCTTTTAAGTTCATCAGTTCAGATTTTAATTTAGTGGAACTATTCAGTCAAAAAGGGGTCTCCAGAATTGAAGGGGAACTAGGTGTGGTTCCAGGGCGTTATCAAATGACATATCTACCATACCAGTTAGAGAAAGAAGGAGAGCAACTGTCAACCATGGGTGGGACTTCAACAATTCTCCGGTACACTGCAGTCTCTACTCCATGATATGAAAAGGTTTGACAACCTTTGCTCTATGTGCATTCATTGGTTGTTACTTCCCTGTCCCTCATTGACCAGATGTGAAACAGCTTGAAGACAATCAGTTCATAGAGAGCGTTCAGGAGCAGATTGAAGGAGCCCTGCTGGAGTACACACTGTACACCTCTGCTCAACATCTCGGACGCTTTGCTCATCTGTTGCTGTGTTTGTCTGAGTTACGCTCTCTCAGCATCCTCGCTGAAGACTACCTGTACTGCAAACACCTGAGCAGTGAGGTGCCCTGCAACAACCTGCTCATTGAGATGCTCCATGCCAAGCGCAGCTGGGCTTGAAAACTCAGACGCTCTCAGATTGTCCACACGTTAGCATATTGAAGCATTACATAAGCTTGCTCAGCATTTTTAGTCTAATAAATAAATAAACTCACAAAATATCAAGAAAGGAAATATTCATACACCTATTGTCCTTATTAAACTGTTGACCTTCTGTATTCCAAGTTTCTTTTATCAAATGAATTGCCTTGTTAAAGGTGCTGTGGGGAATTATTTAGTATTTCTATTTGCTGAAACTGTCACTATATCCTGACAGTATTACATTAAACAGATAATCTGCAAAATTATAAAAAATAAAATCAGGTTCCTCTGGCTTCTCCTACTGCTTCTAATGCCATTTGCATTTAAAACAACCACTCAGAGCCAGGAGGAGTCTCTAACGCAGTGCAATTACTGCTTGTGCACACGCTGCGCAGCACCCCTCCTCGTGCACGCTCTCTCTCAGTCAAGCTCAATATAATCAGTGCATAGGACAAAACACACTTCATTCAAACTGGACGGAAACAAAATAAAACTCACCAAATCCATCTTGGTTAGTCTAGTCTTTCCACTGTTCCAACAATCATTAGCTCTGACATGCCGGAAATAAACTCTTCAGTGAGTTAGCTGTGAAAACTCTACACTCTCTCTGATGCCTGACCTCTCTCTCGCTCCTCTCCCACTCTCGCGGCTCTCCTGTCCCAGCCTGAACCCGCAGTTTCTTCTTCGTCCCCGGAGTCAGAGTCCTGGTCAGAGCCACTGTAAATGGACCTCGGTACTGTATTCCCTGTCATCAAACTGGCCTCCTTTGGTCTTGGTGGCTGAGTTCAGTCCCGGTCCGGCCGTGTTCAATGGGAGGCGGCTGAGTCTGGTTCTGTTGCTCGCCCAGCTCTGGTTCTGGTGGTCATTCCGGACTCAGTCTAATAGGATAGTTAAGTTAGCTGAGGGCTAACTGAGCTTACTAGCTAATGCTAGTTAGCAGCAGTTATGACCTGATATGTGATATGCTGCTCCATATTTTTTTTTGTCTGTGAGTTTGACAGGTTGAATGTCTCAGTTTTTACACATTGTACCTTTAAACTGTGATGAATGACTAATACAATGAGATTATCCCTAAAATTGTTCTGTGCTTTAAGACTGAACTTTAGCAATAATATATATGGTGAATAATGTTATAAAGGGGAAATGTGACTTGTACATAAACTAGTAACATTTTACCGAAATGATGTACACCTCACAGGTCAATATTGTGAATTATTTGGCTGTGTTCAATACATTTTCAGATTTGCATTGATTTATGTGTTAACATGTTGTGTGTGTATTGTTTACCAAATCACAGAACCAGTCTGTTGTGTTCATGGAAAGATTCCAGAGTTCTGCCACCCTGGCCACACAATCCTCTATATCCTCTGTGCCACTGCGAAACAGAAAAGGCTGCTTTACACAACGTATTGAAAACTAATTACAGGACTTCTATGGATATTATACATGGTTGCCCAAATCTGGATCTTAATATCCTAAAAATGATACTAAATAATGTTTATCTCATATAACAAAAACATAAACATGTCTGTTCATGAAGATATCATTGAAACATCCAGTCTGTGTATAATTTCTGTATTAAGGTAAGGTTTCCAAGATACACAGATTTTTTTCTTTGTTTACACATAATTTATGATTGGTGTACTTGAATTTGAAGCTACACCGATCAGCCATAACATTCTGACCACTGACAGGTGAAGTAAATAACACTGATTATCTGCCATGACACCTGTCAGTGGGTGGGATATATCAGGCAGCAGTTGTCCTCAAAGTTGATGTGTTAGAAGCAGGAAAAATGGGCATGCGTAAGGATTTGAGCGACTTTGACGAGGACCAAATTGGGAGGACTAGACAGCTGGGTCAGAGCATTCCAAAACGGTCTGCTGTGGTCAGTTCCTAACAAAAGAAAAGCTTTTAACTGACGATATTGTCAGGGCCAAGGCTCATTGATACATGTGGGGAGCAATAGGGAGATATGTTCCATATATTATGGCTGATCGGTGTAATTCCACTAACTCAGTAAAACAATGAGCAAGCTAAAATGTAAACTGAGTTGCATTTGAGTAGTACCTTTAGCATCTAGACCCCACTGAACACAACCCAACATGAGACTTAGTCTTAATAATCATAACATTACCAATACAACATTACCACCTCCTCAAGCCACAAATAAAATCCTTGCACATTTTAAAAGCAATTTTACATTTTAATAGAAATGGACTCTTATTGTGAGTATAGCAGGTTCTCTTTTAGTTCTGTTTTTGTTCTCCACCAGCTCCTGATAAAAATCGGGCTCTGCTGAATGCTGCATGGTCTCTTACTGTGTCTGTCTGCTGTTTGCTGTTCAACAGTTAGTGTACAGTGGATTTATTTAAGCTTTTTCACTGATAGCTGCTGCTGGAATCAGATGAATAGGAGCGCTGAGACTGAACCAAAGAAGCAAAGCAAACATATGTGTGTATGTGGCTGAATGTGTAATTTTTTTGTAACCTTTGGGATATGGAATAGACTTTCAAATGAAAATCTGTGGATTTAAGTAATGCGTTATGAGTAATGAGTTCTAATGGAGCCACTGGTCAGTCCAGCTGGAGGAAGGGGTTAATGATGATGAATGATGCTGAGCGTAAACACAAACTTTAGCTTTTGGAAACAAGCTCTAAGTCTGTGTAAAATCATCCCTAAGGAATATACATTCTGTCATACACGAAGCTTGTTATTTAGTCCAAGATATTGTATTGGAACATGAAGGCAGCACATGATGAGAAAACAGACAGACTTCCTGCAGGTTAAAGTCAGAGCACATTAAACCTTTGTTATCGGTCACTGAGATCCCACCGATTACACTTTCAACCACCTGTTTTGCCCACTCTGCTTTAATAAAAGGCTTAATCAACATAATGCACTCATCTTGTTGGGTGGAGGCGCACTATCTGATCTTGTCCACCTCATTGGAGCCTGTTTCCTACTCGACCTTGACATCCAGCTGGCATCAAGTTGGCATCCTTCCTGTTCGGCAGCATGTTTAAATACACAATATTAGAGGCCCTGAACATGCCTTCTGTTAGGACTAAGCAGAATCTCGTTTACCAGTGCGCTTAACTTCTTACAGAAAGTGAAACACTTTCATACTTTTGTGTGTTAGATTATACTTAAGTGGTAAAGCATACAGTATTCTGCATCCCCCCCCCACCCCCTTCTCTGTTCACATTGTCGTGCCCGGGTGCTACGGCGGATTTCCCTATCCCCAACTGCAAGCCTCGTACATCTTTCTGTTTCGATCATCAATAAATCATTTAATCGTACCTGTTGATTGTGTGCTTCTTGCTCGTGAAAGGGATGAGTGAATTGGTGAGAGGCAGCTGTGGCTCTGGAGGTAGATTCCACTCCCGCTAATCTGAAGATCGACGGTTCAGTCTCTGGCACCTCCAGGCTGCATGTCGAAGTGTTCCTGGGCAAGATTTGATGTAGTGTAAAGCGCTTTGAGTGGCACAGACTGTTTACCATTTGAGTTTGTTGCATCAATATAGCCAAGTAAATATTCACCTAATACTCCATTTAAATTGTGGTGTGGTTAACATATCTTTAGTTAGGCCTACATAAAAACCTAACTCTTAGACCTTTTGTTCACAAGAATGTCACATATGCTTCCATCATCTCTATCAGTTAGGTTTAAGATTTCACTTTAAGAAGTAATCCCAAAGCCTTCAGAAATGCATAGTTGTAAAGTTGGTTCAGTTTGGTTCAAAAGAGTCAAGTGATACTTAAATAGGCCTCTTTGATGATTTCTGTGGCAACTCTTCTATTTCTGTTGATTATCAGGGCCATGCTGTGTAATTTATCTCCCTCCTTGCACACTTTGTCAACTAGTGGCCAAAGCTTTTTCCAGCTCTGTCTCTCCCAGTATGTTAAATCCTGCATGAGTCGAAGCTTCTTCTCCTTCATCACTGTGGTGCTCAATTAAGCCTTCCAGCATGGTGAAGTGTGTCATCACTGGATTCTTTATCCAGTGTACAGGATTGGTGAGAAAACATTTGTTTTTCTCATATGGGCCAATTAAACAAAGATTTCTAATATTTGCTGACAGCTTCAGAGAGGTAAAATTCCAGTGCCAGTCTTCATGTGTTTAGAGATCCCTTGACTCACAGCATGCACATTCTCATTAGGTGTCTTCTTCTGGTCAGCTATCCCTTCGACATTTTCTTTAATAGTCACAATGTCCACTGTGTTTTAATATTTTTTGTTCAGAAAGTATTCCACTGCATTTTGATAAAAAGGAAAAATTATACCCTGCTGCTCTCAAATCAACATCTACACAACAGAGTAAAGTTGTGCTTCACATGCAATTTTTCAGTGCTGTGAGCTCCACAAACACAATTCCAGTCACTTCTATTAAATTTGGGTGGAGGCAGTAGTTTTACAGACCTGGACAAATAAAACTGCCACTATTGGCATGGAGAGATACCACTAGAGGGAACTAAGGAAGTTGTAATTTGGCTGTACCAACCCTTCATTAGTACTGGATGCCCTCTAAAAGACAACGTGCTCATTAAGGAGATCTTGTTCTATTTTGGATCATTTAAGTCAATAAAGCTTTTTTTATTCACATAAATAAAATAACGAAATTCAAGGATGATGTCAAAGTATAACCACAAAGCCTTGGTTTAACTTTCTTCCTAGACAAATAATTATAAATTATATAAATTTTTTATTATAAAATTTATTATTATAAAAATGTGTCTTTAAGGTGACCCTTTTGGTAGTATGCTCCTCACCAATAATTGATTTAAATGTGAAAAGTGAAATTATATTATAATATATATAATTATATTATAATAAATTATAGTATTTTATTTTAAACAATATTGTATTTTAGTTATTTCCTACCTACTTGTAATTTTAACATTTTACCAAAGTTAACCAAATTCCATCAACATGCCCTTCTAGCTTGAAAGTTATGTTACATACATATCTTTCCTCCACATAAATCTATCATAAAAATGGAGACAATTCAGTCTTAAAGCCAAATAAGGTCGATAAAGTTAATATTGATGTGATAGCTTATATGAGTTGAGTGATTTCTGAACGATTCCTCCTTGTTAAATCCTTTAATGTAACAAGCAGATAATTGAATTATATAATGAAAGCTATAAGTGATCTTCAATTTGAAGAAGCACTGAGGATAGAACCCCATTTAATGATATATTGGATTGACATTATGAAACCTAAATGTAACGATACACATAAGCATTATGTAAAAAAAGGAAAATTACTCCTAGAGCTTTTTGGGACAACATTTTGGGACGTCATTAGCATTGATTGGCATGGCTATTACCATATTAATTCTGTATTACCAATAAAATTAAAAACGTACACATCAACATTTTACACAAAATCCAATAACTGATTATATATTGTGTAAAACGAATCATAAAATTTAAATTCAGTGTATGAAAAATGAATAAATTGTAAACGTATTGATTCTATATGGGAAATTTCGCATACATAAATGCAAAGTAACAAAAGTTATCCCGAATTTCACTGGATTTTTATGTGAACTGAATGAGTATATTAAGCCTCAAATTTATAAACACTGAAGAAAGTAATACAATTGTCAGACTGTACAGTGAACTCTTTAAAGAAGAACAACATGTTTTCCTCTTTTCTTTTTCTTTATTTTATTTCTTTTGCCATTTATTTAAATGTATTTCCTTGGTTCTCTATATAACATGTTTGTATATTTGTTCACATTGTCGCTGGATAATCCGATAATCCCACACACGTTAATAGACCTCACCTGTGATAATAAAGGCCAGCAGAGGGAGCTCACATTTGAAGGAGCACTACTACAGAACTTAAATGTAGCCCTTCTTTTATAGGCCTAAACTCTGTTGTGGAGCCTAGGTCCTGCCATCTATTAGTGATTTACAACCCAGAGAATTCCATTTTTGTAATTGCAAACGTCACTTTAGGGCGTAAAACTCCGGATCGGCGAAACGGTGCCAAATAGGGCCAAGTCAGGACCTTTTCGGGGTGTAGTTTGTTAGAGGAGAGGGTCGCAGTGGTACACTAATCTACGGCGTTTGAGGGTGGACACAAACGCAGCACCTCTAATGAGCCGCTTCCTTTACTTCCCGGAAACACAAAGCTTCATTCACCAAGATGGCGACACTGACTGTAAGCCGGCCACAGCTCGGGGGTTTCAGTTTCGAAAACTGCAAGAGGTAAGCGCTTTCCAGCTGATGAAAATCAGACCAAATCAACTACATCCCTGTGTTTAAAAAGATAGTCCCTCTTGTATTTCGGCGGTGGGCAGAATAGATGGGTTTTGACAGTTCTCGGGAAAGATGCTAGCTCATGTTAAGTTGGCTTCCCTGCAATGACTCAGGCATTTCTCCACGCTGGAATTAACGATATCCTCTACGTTTGAACATGAAACATGCTTTATGGTTAGGAACAGTAACATAAATTGCGTTTTTATTCTCGCAACACAGTAAATTAGGTATGTTCATTTATTTTTAAAAAGGAAAATAACGGCGGAGCGTTTCTGCTCTTGATATTGAACCCACTAACGTTAACTTGATCTGCATTTAAATAGCCGGGAAACGTTAAACTATAGCTAGTTCAGGAAGGAAAAAAACACCCAAAACAATAAAGAAAACCCCAGATGCAGAAAATACTTAGTGGAGGCGCTGTGTGATTAAATATGACCTAGTTAGTTCATATTTAATACAAATCTATGGTGTAAAAGTGGCTTTGTGATGGTGTTCTGTTGCTCCAACCTGACAGAAACACAGCAACAATATGAGTGAGCTTTTAATCAGCTCGGTTAGTTATGGTGATCACACCGTTTCAGCATTAAACAGTGGTCCCTCTCTCATTCCTTGCTACAGACTGCAGGAGCCCTTTAAAGCCTTTAATCTTTGAGGAAACATTTCTGAAGCAAAAAAAGTGAAAAAAAATATTCAAACTTTAAACATGAACTCTTTGAACTCAGATGATTATGGTTGATATTGGTCACATCATGTAAAGTAAACATTTAAAATGAAATGTATTACCCAAAACCAAATTTTGATCAATTTGAATGAATACCATGAAATGGATTCCCATACTGAACACTGTGAATGGCATTTCAGAGACAATGATATTCAGACAGTGCCAGACCAAAAGCTATGATTCTTTTCATTCCTGTGTGTTACAAAGACACTTTATAGACATACAATTTAGAATGTAAAGAATACCACTAGGAAGGGAGGGAGAGAGGGGTGCAGTTACTCTTAAAGACTCAGTGGGTTTTGTAGCGTCAGTTTTTACAGTGCCACAGTTATACAAATGTGTTTTTAAAATGATTCTTTTCAGAAATGCAGTTTTGGAATGTGAAGCTAATAAAGTGGGATGCAGCTTGCCTGCTGCTCGGAAAACAGGAACTACCATCTGTGGTGTTGTCTTCAAGGTAAGTAACAGAAACCAGGCAGCTTATGAACATAACATATGCTAGTCTCCTAAATCTATGTACTTTACACCTTTTATCATTTTGATAGAAACAGGGTTGCGGGGGCTTGGATAATTATGACACATTTATATCATAATGTTAAATATTGTGCATTGTCCCTGATTTAAAAACTGTTAAGCCATCATATCCGGACTAAATAAATCCATGCTGTCTGTAGAATGTGTTACAAGCTGTCTTTATTTGTTAAGTTGGTAAAAGTGAAGTGAGCACAGGTGTTGTGAATTTGGTTAATTAACAGTATCCACATCATGTTGGCGTCAGTGATACACTGCGGTAGGCCTTTTTCCCAGCTGACATGTGGACTTGTCATACTGTGCTGTAAGCACAGCTGTTACAGTAACATTAACAGTGGCTCTGCTCCATTCAAGAGTTCCAGTAAGCTGTGACAGTATGAGCAATACCAGGAGCCTGGACGTGAAGCAGCTAAATAGAATTCAGCCATCGCTGGTTTTATGAGCACCTGTTCATTTCCTATTGTGACAAAAGGGTCTGTTAAAAGTAACAGACTAACACGCTGCAGTATGTCTTTCAGTGTGCACTTTATTGTCTCTGATCTCCAGTGAGGTGAAGGGACTGTCTGTCTTCACCATCTAGTATATCTGGTGTATGTACCTAAATCTCAACCTACAGTATGGAACTGTATATTCATTAAATGCTGTGTGATCAAGATCTAGACTATTATTTTCATTGTTGATTAATCAGTCAATTTGCCATCAATCAGTCAATTATCGTTGCAGCTCTAACTGAAACATGACGGACCTGGGTGCTGTGATTGTCAAGAGAGAAATGAGCGTGTCACTAGACGGGCTGATAGTTTTACCAGCCAGCAGCTTCACTCAGTGTGGGTTTACTTTGTGTTTCCCTCTGAAGGATGGCGTCGTCCTGGGGGCTGACACCAGAGCCACTGAGGGCATGGTGGTGGCAGACAAGAACTGCTCCAAGATCCACTACATCTCACCCAACATTTAGTAAGTGGCAAGAGCTCCGCGTTTCACTGCAGGGTTGGGAGTTGTTTGCTCTTGTTGATACGAGTCCACATGGGCTCCGTGCACCATCTTGGGTGGAAAAACAAGTTGTTAGTAATTTTCCAATCTTACTCCTTGTGGCTTTAACAAAATATCTGATTTGTAGTGTTTTATGTGATGGGGCCCTCAGCCTGCTGTATAACTGACGCTGCTGTGTAATGATGTTGTTGTTCAGCTGCTGTGGAGCAGGAACAGCTGCAGACACAGAGATGACCACTCAGATCATCTCCTCCAACCTGGAGCTGCACGCCCTCTCCACAGGCAGGCTGCCACGCGTGGCCACCGCCAACCGCATGCTCAAACAAATGCTCTTCAGGTTCGCTCCTCACACTGGATCACAATATATCATGAACACATTTTCTGGTGCAAGAGAAAACAGCCAGTTTTGGTCAATTTAAGTAAAATAAATACCTGACTAACCAGGGCTTGATCGCATTGATGTAAAAGTTAGTGTTGCCATTTAATTATTTTTATCAATAAATATCATTTATTAATTCTTTAGACTTGGTTAAAAAGAGTCAAGTCACACTTAAACAGAAAAAGTAAGGTGTGTGTTCGTGTGTGTTTTCTCAGGTATCAGGGCTACATTGGGGCTGCTCTGGTCCTGGGTGGAGTGGACTGTAATGGCCCTCACCTTTACAGCATCTACCCTCACGGCTCCACTGACAAGCTGCCCTACGTCACCATGGGTCAGTGTCAAACACCCAAACCACTGTTGCAGCTACAGCCTGGCGTCTTGATGGAACTCTGTTTATCTACTGCGTTTATTGTCATGTATTACAGCAGTTGCTATTTTAAAGCACCTATTCACCACATTTTTATAAAATTATGTACAAAAAATCAACCAAATGTCAGATTTGTGATCAGCTGCAGTGATGTGGTCTTAATTGTCTGCTCGGGGCTTTAAGCTGCTCTTTTCTTTTTTTTTTTCTGCTCTCTAAAGGCTCTGGGTCCCTGGCTGCCATGGCAGTGTTTGAGGACCGCTTCAAGCCTGACATGGAGGTCAGTCATTCATAGCAACAATACACACAGTCCTATAAGGAGTCTGATCCCAAACATGCAGGTCTTCATTTGAGCATCGATGTTTGTTTGTTTGGAAGGAGGAGGACGCCAAGCGGCTGGTGCGAGATGCCATTGCTGCAGGCATCTTCAATGACCTGGGATCTGGCAGCAACATTGACCTGTGTGTTATCACCAAGGGCAAGGTGGACTACATCCGGCCCCATGATGAGGCCAACAAGAAGGGGGTCAGGTGAGAACTACACCAGTGATGCTTATTGATTATTGCTGCTGTCACATAAATGTTTATCTATAATCCACTGGATTAAAATGGAGGCTGTGATTTTATTTATCCGTTGCCATGGTGAATAGCAGTATCAGAGCCTCAGTGATTATGCCCTTTTCCCCACGTACACATTTAACTCAGAGTGAACATATTCAGAGTTGACTGAACTAATGAACGGCTCTCAACACAACTTCAGCCAGTACTGTGTCGGAAATGAAGCAGCAGCTGCTCAATAAACAGTGAAAGTTCAGGGTTTAAACGCTCCTTCCTACAATATATTTTCATGCTGCACATGGGCGATACATCAGGAATCCACCTCTGCTTTACCACCGTGCATCCTGACATCTCCAGTCATTACAGAGCATGTTGGGACATTGTAATCCTGATCTTACCTCATTAACTCTCATCACTGGTGGATGACCTGTTGTCTTATTGTTTGTTCTGCTTGAAGAGTAAAAGAGCACGAAGCCTTGCAGCTGTGAGTACAGATGTTCAGTGCACAGTTAACAGACGCTGCCTCTCAGTCATCTGGATTTGCTGCTAACTAACCAGTCTATCGTCTTAGCCTGATCCGTTTCACTTTGCATCACTAACGTGCATGGCTGTTGGTTGATGTGCTAGATGGTTGTCTAAAACGGCATGCTGTGCTGATTTAGTCTGTCAGATGTGTGGAACCACATTAAACAAGTCTTAAAGCCTTGTTTAGTGGAAGCGCTCAGCCCCAGGTTTGACTGACATATTAATCCACGCGTCTTCTTTTCTCCTGATGTAGAACTGGCGAGTACAAGTACAAACGAGGAACTACTGGTGTGCTGACGAAGGTGGTGACCTCGCTGGCGCTGGAGGTTGTGGAGGAAACTGTACAGACTATGGATACCTCCTAAAGTTCTTGTACAATGTTTTTCTTGATGTAACTTGCTCTCCTTTAGAATTCCTAACACAAATGGCATGTTTTTCCATGATTTACAATAAAAGTGTTTGAGCTGATTCATGTTTTGTTCATGACATGTCTTAAGTAGCTTGTTTTTAAAGTTGATGAGCTACAAATAAAACAGCGGTCTGTTTTTAAAGTTTCACTTAAGAGCAGTCATATCACTTACTTCAGTTTAATCATCACGACTTGTGTAAACTGGTCTGACATTTGTGGCGGGTTACTGAGAGTGCTCTCTATACCTTTGTTTTAATAAAATGGTTCAACACTTTATGGGTCTGTTAAAAAGCTAATCTTTTGGTTATTAGGTATACAGTGGGTTCACAATTATGTCTGTCTTAAAATAGTGTAATGGAATAGATGATGATGATGTGGATTTTGTCCTGTCACTAACATTGATTCAATTTCAATTCAATTTTATTTATATAGCGCCAAATCACAACAACAGTTATCTCACAGCGCTTTTCATAAAAGAGCAGGTCTAGACCGTACTCTGTGATGTTATTTACAGAAGCCCAACAGTTCCCACCAAGAGCAGCACTAGGCGACAGAGGCAAGGAAAAACTTCCTTTTAAGAGGCAGAAACCTCGAGCAGAACCATGGCTCAGGGTGGGCGGCCATCTGCCTCGACCGGTTGGGGGTGAAGGAGAGAGAGAGAGAGAGAGCAAGAGAGGGCAGGAGAGGAACAGAGAGAAAAAGAGAGGGATGGAAGTACATTGGAAAAAGATCTTTTAATGGTCAGGATGAACAGGAGAAATGATTACAGCAAGCAAAACCTGTCACAGTGCACATGCTTTAAGACAGGCATTGTAAGTATTTAATTTCGTTACAAAATGTTTGTTATTCATAACAGAAGAGTAAAGGAGATGTCAGCAAGTCTGCATAGTCGTGTAAAGGCCTCCTCAGCTAAACAACCTGAATGGTTTTACTGTGGGTTTTAACAGAAGAAGAACTCCTGGCTAAAGTGTTAAGATAAAAAACAAGCTTTACATGTACATCATATGGTGTTCATAATGTCTTCGGATGTTTCTCTGCTCATTTCCTCCTTTATATACAGTCTATGGTTTCTTCAGGTTGTGCCTTTATCACCCATCTTTCAGAAATACAGGTTCATGGTCATAAATATAAAATGCTGCACTCCAGGGGGCGCAGCATGTCCACAGGATGGATGATGATAAAACGTTGCCAGCCTGTCTCCTCACAAGGATTTGTCTCTGTCAGTATGTGGGTTCTACAGATAACTACTACATACTCGGATGATCACTGACCAGCGTGAACATGATGAATGCCTTCTGTGCGTAATTGAGTGCGCCTTCATGTTAAACCCTCCAATAAAACCATATAAGGCTCAGCGTCCTGCCCCACATGCCAGGAAATGGCTATTCATTAAAATTACATCAAAGAGTAAAAAGAACTTTGGGAGTTCAGAGATTGAAGTCTGTTTTCTGAGATCCATAAAGGATAGTCTGTCGTCAGCGTTGGAATTAAGGGAACCGGGTTGGGTCGATGTGTCTGTCCGGGGAGTTCCGGCTCCAACACGTTTCCCATTTGCAGAAACACAGGCAGGGATAATCTGAACCAACAACATTCATCTTGTCACTGCCAACACTCAAGGGCCTGGAGTCCAAAAGATTAGACTTTCAGCTGACATGTAGCCTGCAAAGACTAATTAACCTTCAGTTACTGCATCATTTAAATCAGTTTGCAGTGTGAAATGTTCCTATTCATTTTGAATTATACAGTAGCATCAGCAGCCATTTAAGTAAATGGCTACATGAATATGTTTAGAATTATATTATTATTTGAATAACAGTCAAACAGGATAGTGTCAGCATAATTATTAAGTGTAATTTATATAGGAGTTTTAAACTATAATTTGCTTCAAAGTTTTTGCACATGACTTGTACAACAGGACTGGACCACTCCTAAAGTGTGTTCATGCAAAGAGAAATTCAAACTACGTGAAAATTGGTGAGTGCAGCAAACTCTCCCACATCTCAGCTACTTAAGAACAAATGTGTTGTTCGACTGGTTCTTGCATGAGGCTCATCGTCTCTCTTCCTTTCATGATTTTGGGTTATATTAAAGGAAGCATGGAAATCATTTAGCAGTGGTTGCTTTATAATGGGAATAACAAGGTTACAAGACTCATTAAGCTATGTTTTTTCATCTTTTGCAGTACATCGTATTTTTTAAATAAATGAGGAAGCACTTGACAGTGATTCCACTCACAGCTAAATTTAATATGTTGTACAGAAAAGTAGAGCTGGTAAAAACAAAATGTCACAAATAGATGGAAGATAGAGACAAGATATAAAGATAGAAGCTGTTGTGTAAACATGATGAAAAGTCTGAAGCACCCTTCCTGTGTATGTAATACATTTATTTTATTAGCATAGAAGACAAGTTGTCATTAACAAATGAATAAAATAATGGTAATCTTCTGTATGGTGAGGCACTGTGCATTGGTATGATCCTTACATAAGGACATTTCTGAAAATATTCTGGTTTACCACGCTCAAAATGACTTTCACAGCATCTCATTTCTACGGTGTCTACAGTTTCACAGTAACAATGGTTTATATTTGCACATATAAACACTGAACAGGATCATAAACTGCATTCTGGTATTGTACATCACATAAAACTCTTTGGAACACTAAACAACTTCCACCACCTTAGCACAAACCTTTATTCTAGTACAACTGGATGTGTGTTTTGTATATGGCAGCGCTCGATATTGTGCTATTTCTTCACTTTCCCAGGGATAACGAAAAAGTTTTTATTACAAGATGCTTTTTCTTTCTCTCAATTCTATCAACACTGAAAATGATATGCAAAATATAAGTATTTAGGCAACGTAAAAATCATCACAAATTCAAAATAGAATGAGTAGCTGAAAGGGTAAAAAAACTGTGCCAGTTTGTGAGTATTAGCAGGAGCAAGGACAATCACACAGTTACAATGGGCAATGTGAAAAATAAAAGTCCAAAGTCTCCTTCCAGACAACTGGAAGCTAAGAAAGGCGGTGGGGGATGATGATGATTTTTTTTAGGCCTGTTATCTGAAGATCACAACTCCTTTGTCTTGTTATAAAGAACAGTGTGATCATGATTTAAGGGAGCAGTGTGTAGGATTTAGTGGCATCTAGCAGTGAGGTTGCAAATCGCAACCATCTGATAACCCGTCCCTCACATTAATGCGTGTAGGAGAACCTGGGGTTCTAAATTCTAAATTCATGAAAAGACCTCTATAGAGGCAGCATTTGGTTTGTCCGTTCAGAATTACTCTAGGAACATGGCACTGCAACATGGTGGGCTCTGTAGATATAAAGGGCTCATTCTAAGCACTCTTATTTTCAGGTGATTATACACTAATGAAAACATAGTTTAGAATATTTTATTCCATTCTTGCCAACATTCCTCTAAATATTATACACTGGTCCTTTTAAGGGGTTTCTTCATGATTTTGTACTCCACTCCTTTAATGTTTGGAGACTTGCAAGACATATTTTTTTTAAAGGATGGTGAAAACTGAAGCAGCAGAGGCTGAGATATCTCTACAGTATGTACAGTAGAAGTCAGGATAACTCAGCATGAAGTAAACTTCATGTCCCCAGTTTAAAACTCAGGCTTTATGTTTGGTGGTCTGCAAGCCCATGCTGAGATAACCCTGATGACATCATAGGGGTTGTTTTATCAGACTTAATAAAGCTCCTCCAGAGCCACTCCACCTCCAGAAGACATTATATAACTGTAACATAACATTATATAACTATGGCTGAATGGTACTAACCAGGAAGTGCTCTAAATATCACCTGTTTTCTCAATAACTTCTCTAAAAACAGAACTGTTCAAATAATATCATGTCTCATCATCAACATCACCAGCCACCGCCATCTGATTGTGGCTAAAATGCTGTATGGTTGGTCCTACTTATCAGTGTTTGAAACTAAACTCAAACGAACAACGCACCTAAGCTCTGCTGATGCGTTTGTATTTCCAAGAAGGACAGGATAGCCCATTGAACCAGCTGTCTCCCAGTGAGCTCTGATAAACCTCCACTCTGTGCAGTCCTCACATGCACATGGGGACTGTGGCACTTCGTTAGCAGATGGGATGTGGTTGAAAGCTTTGGAAAAAGCTAGTGAGTAGACCTTGAATCAACATTATTTTGTCTATTTTGGGAAAACAGGCCTTCAAAAACTAAGTAAGAGCTCCACACCCTGAAGTTAATGAAACACTTAAATGATTATCTTGAGATACTGGGCCGAGAAAAGTTAGAACCACCTCAGTTACTCTGGCGTCCACACAGAAGACCTTCTGTTGGAAATAAATATATGTATCACACGTCAAGTTTTCTAGATGATCACCAACACAACAGACTCACTGCAAGCTAACATTTAGACAAAAGCTGCGTCCTTTCAACAATCATTCTCAGATAAATCTGACTTATTATTGCGTATTTACTAATTGTTAGCCCGCAAAATTAAGTACTGCACTATAAGAAGCCTTGATTACAATAATAGACACAATTGCAGACACTACCTGAAACAAAGGGTATGAACTTGGAATGCAAACCCTGTGGAGTTGTACAAGAAAATAAACTTTGAGAAATCTGATCATAGTCATAAACCCCACTTTCCAAGAGTGCTGCACCACTAACGCCCCTCTTTACATCCTCCACAACAGAAAATAAGTGGGTGTTTTGATGTCAAAACATCACGGTCCACAAGTGCAAGTCTTTCCATGGTTTCCTGCCATCCAGGTGAGGGTAAGGCTAACACTTTTCTGCGGGATCGGGCAGAGCTCACTTCTAGTGGTCCTCAGACTGAGCAGAAAGGGGGCTCAGGTGCTGGAAGTCCACATGTGCATCTGTTTGGCGATCTGCAGCACAAAGATGATGTCCGGCCGCTGGTCAGGATCTGGGCTGATGCACATGCTAACCAGGTCTCGCAGCTGTGAAGAGTGGGTTGTATTAGCTTAGGAGATAAGGCAGGTGTTGTTATTGTTAAAAAATCCCATGAAAAGACCAAAACCAACAATGTGTTAGTCTGTAGCTAAGCACATTACAACATGATGCACTTGCTAACCAGGTAGGACATGTGCTCAATCTGGAGCCATGCAAGTATTTCCTGCAGGTTACCACCAGGAGGGCCAGGGGTGGAAATGAACTTTTTGTCTCATCTGCCAAGGTGGCTGGTAGATGAAAAAACCCACCGGCCAAGCGTATTTTTTACCGGCCAAAATTATAATGATCTCACTTAAAACTACGGAAACAGATATATATACACATTTGTTTCAGTACTTTTAATTGAGATAATAAGGTATTATGTCAAAACCAAACTCAAGAAGAGGCCAGAGTGAAATTTGAAGCAAAATTATATTATTGCTATTAGTATTGAAGACATAACAGTAAATTGTTTTCTAAACTTACAAGATACTTATTAATGATTCAACTTAAATCTCATCACGGCTCACTCTTGTCATGCTTTATCATTCAACTTAAACCTCCTTATCAGACTGCTCACTTTCTACGATCAGCCTCTTCTGGCCTCTTGGTTCTGACAGAGTCCTGGTGCCACAGCATCACAGCTTTTGTGAGATCAACATTTTTTATACAACCTATGGATTAGTCTCCTTGATCTCTGGGAGGACAGCAGGACCATTAGAAGATCTGACAGTGGATCAGACACTAGACTGGACCACCAACTTTATTTTTTTATTTTCTGCTTTAGCCTCCTCTTTGTTGTCTCGTTTGTTGGTTTGTTGGTTGGTTTTTTGGCTTGCCAGCTAAAAGCTAAAAATACTCCAAGTACAACTTTTGTGATTAGCTCCACTAGCAGCTCTATTTCACGGGGTAAGTGACTGAGCCAATATGCCAGCTCGCTGCACTATATGAAAGGTATGGAACTGATGTTATCCGCCTCTGAGATCAAAAAGTTGGGGGTGGGCGTCCACTAACGCCCACCCCCTTACAAATCTACGCCAATCAAACACAAGTAACATGAAATGAACATAAACAACCAATGAATCCTCCTAATCCATGTCATACACGATTTTAGATCCCTTGGTAAATTGGGGACCAATTTAAGTGTGACAAACAAAAACGCCGGACGGAAAATCCACCCACATTTGGCAGGTGCTAATTTCCATCCCTGAGGAGGGCCACCACGCCAAAAAGAGAAAATATTTAAATATACAGGCAGAACTGGGGAAGACCAAATCCACCTTTACCAGACAGAATCAAGCTTCTTAAAGTAAGATTGAGGAATGCTCACTGGGCGTGACTGAAAGACATTTAAAAACCTAAGCAATAGCATTTAAGAGTTCTTCAAGCTTTTAGTGCCTTTACTGCAGCTTGTGCAGTGCCCATTCACAGAGGCCGATGTGACACCTCCCTGTGCTTTTTAAATGTGCAGTGCAGTACTTGTTCAAAATGTGCGTGTTACGGAGGAGTATGTATTAATGTGGTGTTCTGTCCCCTCTCGTTGCTAGGTTTCGGTTGAGTGGTGATTGCGGACAGAATCCACCTGTGCTCACACAGCTACAGGATAAAGGAGGCGGTTCCTCCATGGGTTGCTCTCTCACTCCATCATGGACGGCCGGCGGCAGACTGTGCTCGGGGGGAGGGGGCCCATGTGTACCTGTTTGTTTTCCGTTAGGTTTGGCCTGGAGTATGTCTCCTGTGACCTTTGTTTCTTTTTGTTCTAATAATAAAACACATGGTTAATTTTTCATCAGGCGTCTCCCATCCTTGCTTTCGGTACTTAACATCAATGGATTCTCCCTAATCCCCTACTGGGACGTAACAGTGCGTCTCACACTGGTTTCACCTACAGCATTAATAACACAGCAACACTGAAACAACATGACAATGGTGGAGATACTACTAGATATTAAGCGCTTCCTTAGAACTTCATTACACTCTTACAAACCCGTTTCAACACATTCTGTTTTTAACATATATAAAACCTGCATGATGACGATAACTACACTGCATAAGCTGTTCTCTAGTGTATTTATTAATTCTGAACGTGTCAAAGGCGACACTGTGTCCGCAGAAACACACCTGCTACATGTGAGATCAACTGGATGAACAGTTCTTCACTTAATCAAAATACTAACAGACAGGCTACCAGGCAGACAGACAGATTCCTGCCTTTATTAGAGAGATGTTGAAACTTGCTGATGCCGTTATGATGATACCAAGGTAGGCACCTCTCTCACTTGGACTCATCTCACTTTACAACACTGCATTATGCTCACACATTCACAACTACATCACTGATGTCACTGACTGACACACTCCACATTTGTAGGTATTTCTTTAGTTCTTTACAATATTACAGTAAATACCTTTCCCAGTTATGACGCAGAGAGGAATAAGACAACTGACAACTGGCCTCAATGACTTAGCTGCGAAGAAACAATTATTAATTATAGAGAGACAAAAAAACAGGATTCTTGCTACTGTTAGTATTAGTTTTTACTGATTTATGTTACCATGCAATGATAGGATGAACTGTATTAACGCTGAGAATTATCTTAATCAAAGTGGCATCCAGTGAGGCCAGACAGTCAGTTTTGTGTTGCTCTACCTTCTCAGAGTAATGGTCCGGTGGGAGGGGAGGGTAATCACACTGCTCAATCTTCTGGCAAAGGGACAGTAGGTTCATCTTGTCTCCATAAAACGGACTCTGCAGCGCTGCCATCTGAAGAAAGAGAAGAAAGCCTGCATGAGAAAAATCCTTGAATGAGTTTACATACAAAGTCAATGCAAAGACAAGTAGAGCCGCAATTTCCTGTCGGGCGGTGCTGGTGATGCGAAGGCGAAGGAAGGAATTCGCATGATGCTGTGGAGAGGGCCGGGTAGAGCGGGGGCGAATGAAAATCTGCTGGCCGGCTGAGAGTTGCTAAACTTGGGCTAGAGAAGCAGGGAGCAGCACTCCAGCTTTTGGATAAATAAAACACCCCTAGCCGGACTGGATTCTGCTCTGACAACTACACCATTTGCTCGCGGGAGGAGCTCGGAGTAAACTGCTTTTATTAAATGAGCTTTTCACTTTAGTTTTTGGGATTACAACGTTGGTTTATCTTCACTGGAGCTTCTCAGCAGCTAGATTCCATGCATATCCGGTTCCACTGTTGTTAGCGTCGTTTGGCACTACTACATATTTATATAAAAAAACGGACAAAACTGGACATTACTTGGAGAAAAGAAAGCGAGGAGGTTGAACTACCTGGTGAGTTCAGAAAACATTTGTCTGTAACTTTATTCCAGCTATCATTGTACTTTACTGTGACCAAGTTAGCATAGCATAGCCCTGATCGATCCAAACTCCATTCAGAAAACAAACATTTTAGAAGTTGTTGTCCTGCTGACAGAGCTGACAAAGCATGAATTCATATGTTTAACAAATCTGCATCATATTGTAGTTACTTTGGCATCAGTTTTATACGTTTATTGCTACTTAATCGCGGCAAAATGTTTACTTTGGGTTCATACAGCTGTAGTAATGGTGAGTTGTCTTTATTCGCGTTATCACGTTGTGTGTGAACACACCAGGGATGTCCAACGATAAAACTCCCACGAGGAGAGCGTTGCGTGGATTAAATTCGCGTTTGGTCTGAATGCACAGTTAGTACTACATGTCACGTTAACCCATTCACACACATTACTGATGGTAGAGGCTGAAAGTTTCCCCTAGACTGACAATGTAGCTTTCAAACTAGAGGACATATGAATGGAATTCACTGAAAATTCTCGGGCCCCAAGAGGATTACTTCTAACTGTTTTGGGGACCCCCTGAATTTCCATCAAGTTTACACTTGTTCAAAACATATGTCTATTTTAACGAACAGATTACAATGAAACTGACTGAGCACATTCATGCTCCCCAGGGAATCACTGATTCTATGTTATTCCAATACATCAGCTTTCCTTTAGCACCTTATTACGTATAATGTAACACTGTAGGTTGACTGCAGTGACATGTGCTGAGCATGTGTTCCCCAGAGGATGAACACTTCAGAAAGTTATTATTCCATTACTTGTCCTGTACTGGCAACATGACTTCAACCTACCAATGTGTTTGCTCCTTAGAAGAGCTGAACTGTCAGCCACACATTTAGTAGTGTCACACTGTACTCATCAGCACACTGAGTTTGCTTAGATGTAATGTAGATGGATATGTTGGTATACAAGGTCAGTAGCTGTTATGTTACACATCCACTTAATGACTTCTTGTTCGTGTTGAAACTATTTCCACAGACAAGAATAAACTTTGATAATGGGTAAGTTTCTATTTTTTCAGGTTCGTCTTAATACTGGCATGTTGAAAGTGTTTATACAGCCACAAGAGATCCCAAGTTACCCAACAACCTCATATTATAGGGAGTATGACATGTTTGATACTACGGGCTGCTAGCAGATATTTAGACAATTAGAATACCTTCTGCATTTGACTCTGGGAAAGGATGCTGACTACCAAGAAAAACGTGATTCATCAGACCAGGGGCTCATTTATAAAAACAATGCGTGGAATCCATACTAAAAGTGTACATGCGCACAAAAACCCGGAAGGGCGTACGCCAAAAGAATTCAGATTTATAAAACTGTGCTTAAGCACACCTTGAGAAACCCAGTGGTTATAGCCTAGGCTATTTGTATTTGTACCAGGCTGGGGCGGGTTGGTCCAAGAGTACGGCTCTATGAAATCTAAATCACTGTATTAGCCAGTCATCATCATGGACCAGGAAATCTTCATGGTCCCTGAACACTAATATCTAATCCATTCACGTTGTCCTCTGCAGTGCCATACTGCAGCCATACAGCATTATACACACAGTATTTACCAATCAAACTGATTACTTCACACCTTGCCAAAATGATATAGTGATTGGTGAATGCATTTTTTTTTACCTCTGTTTTGAAAGGCTTAGCCTGCATTTTGATGAGGACAGGTGGTGAGGATGGATTGTAGCCATTGTGCGAGAGGTGTCGCTAGCTTTATTTCCAGACTACGTTTATTTACACAGTCCATATGTTCAGGTGGTTCGAGGTGTGAAGGAAGATCTGCTTGTGCGCCACCGCGGTGTCTTAGTGCGCTCTGTGCACCTGGCAGCACATTGTGTTCACAGGCTCTACAGTTCTTTAAAGATTTTTGATGTAATCTGGGATTTCTACAACCGATGATCATTTCATCAGTTAGCCTACTTAACATGCAAGAACTCAGTTAAAATCTTGTTTTCACTGTCCACAATATGTTTGTCCAACTCAAGGAAACATAGATTGTAAATTTTAGGAACATAAACAGGAAGCATGAATTTCATATAATCAAATTTAGATAATTAGATGTTTTAGAATCATTGTAATGATTGGATTATTACATTTGTGGGCTATCGAAATACAATTAATCCATTGATCCCAAGACTATAAAAACCCATGGATGATATTTCGTGCATTCACTGTCTAAATGGCTTCCATGCTCTTAGAGGCTTTAGGCATGGGATCGATTGGTTGAATTCTTGATTCAGTGAAACAAGTTATTACGCGGGGGTTGTTGTGACGCTCAAAAATGTATCCATCATTTTACAGCCGCAACAGCAGTGACAGTGTAGGCTACAGTGGAGCCTATGACGTAAGCACAAGTTTAACTAACTAGGTTGTGAGTGGCCAGTGAGACCAATAGCTTACACGCACGCAGCACTCTCACATGCACTCCGGTGAGCATGCAGCAGTAGTTATTTCTTATTTTACCATTTTATTTCAATTTAATTCTCCACCTTACTTTAGTGTTTTCTCACTACTTGAATCTGCTCACCCTGCGTTTCCTTTCAGTTCTCTTTTCCCCACAATCACACATGCACACACTTACTCTGCTCTCTTGCTGCAAACACCATGGCTTGCCCCACCTCTTCCTGTCACTCTGTCCCTGCATGTGTCTGCTCTGCTGACTTTCTCCATCAGCAGTATGTTTTATAAAGTCACCGAACAGAGCTCGTCTTTAGGATTTTTCATTTTTCACGAGGCTTGTTAATGACACAGCCTATCAAAACAATCTAAACCAACGTGTTACCGAATGACATCTGCACCGGTGGGTTCACTGTTCACTGTTTCTTTACCTGGTCCGTGCTTGTAAAATATCCACCGTCTTGTTGCAATGAAATTTAGGATGACTTTCACAATAACCAAAATTGATTAATCAAACATGAACTCACATCAATTACTTAGGGTTAGGGACAGATATTTTATTGTAACATAAACCAGGAGTTTTTTGGTCAAGTGAAAAAGTTAGATGATCTTTTTCAAATGTTTCAAAATGCAACACTTCCATAGTGGAACACATGGAAAACAATGAACGTATTATATCATCATAAAAGTATGTACCATATTTTGTTTACCTTGAAAAAAACTTTCTATTGTCATTTTGGTCTCCTACTCCCTCATCCGACTTGGTGTTTTGTCACCGTGTTCTGACACCACAGTACGTCGTACCTAGCTGTACACCCGGATGCTGTTTGGAGCTCTGGTGCAGCTAACCCTGGTGCTGGTATCAGAAATGGAGGGGAAGGCGTAGCAAAGACAAGACTAGTCATTTTTTGCCGTGTTTCCTTGGCAATTTCGTGTTTCTCACGCTGCATGTGGGATTCCATTGCTTTGATCAATAACTGAGATTGTTTTAAGCCATTTTAATACAAATAAGTCCTTATTTTTAGATGAATGAATTCAGTGCCTTTTACAACTTTCTAAGGGTCCGTGGGAACCCTGTATGAAGAGTGCTACCGTGTGGTAGATGTGGTGATGCAGCCAGAGAATAAGTGAGACTGAATGGGCAGCATTATGTGTCAGTCTGTTAGCCTGTCAAAACCTCTCACATGCACAGAGAATCTCCAGAACACAGAGGATTGTGAAACCGTTGTCTGGAGAGGACTGTCTCAACAATGGCTCAGCATTCCAATGAAACACAAGGAAGTATGACTAAGAATAGGAGTTATTGTTCACAGCGGTGGCAAGCATCCACTTGGAGGAAAGTGGACTTTTTGTGAAAGTCCAAATTAAATTAAATAACTTTTTTTCTGCTACAGCATATCTGATGTGTAAATCACAAGCACTGTGTTCTCCGTTTAGTAAACATCAGAATATTTTATTTTTTTGGTTTCTTGATGGTGCCTCATACTTTTGTATTTAATAGTTAGAATACCATTAGTTATCCACCTACATACATTGTGAACGTTTTTTCTATACAGCCAATCAAATGGCTTAATTTTTAACTGTATTCAAATAAAGCAGAGCAGATAGTCACAATGAGCCAGACTTTGAACAACACGCATTAGCTTTCCTGCTAAAGGCTCCTTCTTAACTAACTTACTGATTTTACTCTAACACCAAAATCAATTCAAAATCTCCATTTAGGCATCACTAGTCATTATACAAACTCCAAACCAAGACTGCAACTGACCTCCATTTATTGAATTAAACCTAGGTGTTTAGGTTATTTGAGCAAGGTCATGACTGATGACAGGAGACAACACCATTCTGCATTAATGAATGAACTGAAGTTATTTAAAAGCAAAAATAGGCCGCATTTAAAACACAATGTTAAAGTAAGTCAACTGTAAAATAGATACGAGAACGAAGATGCCTTAAAAAAGCTGTAAAAACACTCAAATGGAGCTTTGAGTGGCATTCTGACCTCTACAATGAAAACCGACTGAGAAAACCTTCCAGACCTGGAGTACGACACGTAATAAATAAATCAATTAAGCAAACAAAATATTGATATCTACTGACACCAAGTTACTGTCCCATTTCTCTCACATAGATATAAAAATCATCAGTAAGATACTAGCCCACAGAATATAAAGTCACTGCATCCATAATACATCCAGATTAAATCGGTTTCACCAAAGGTAGACATTATTCCTATAACACTGTTTCATTCATTACTCATCCTTATGTGGGTACCACTGGAACTCCAAAATAAATTTGTTCATGTAGAGATGTATAAGTTTTACTATGACATGGAAACCATTATGGGTAATGTATTCTTTCGTCGTTCTGTGGGAAACACTGAGCTGTGTTATACTGCTGTTTGTTTTCAGTTAGATTTCAATCATACTAAAAACTCTGTCCAGCAGCCTGACCTGGGGCACTTTTTGTTGTGAGATGTGTCTGAGTGAGAAAAGGCTCTGTAACCTGCTGCAAGTAAAAACATGTAAAAGTTAATTAAAAGCAGTGTTTTATAATGAACATACAGATAAATGGACCCCAGTCAGAAAAGTCGAAGCTAATGGGGATCCTAGTAAGAAGAATTTTCCAATAAAGAAAAGTTCCAAAATTTTTTGTGTATGCTGTCAATTATAGTTATTAGAAAGATGAATAAAAAAAATGATATCAGCAGGTCAGACCTTTAAAAAAAATAAAATAAAATAAAATCGATAATCGGAATGAGCCAGGAAAGATGCAGTCGGTACGTCTGTACTTTTAATTGTGCTATATTTATTGTTTTGTTCTCCCGGTGTCCTGTCAATGTTCTGTCTTTTGTCTTGCAATCCAAACATATATCTGAGCAGTCACCTGGCCTGTGTAGATAGCTGGACTTATTTAAATAGAAGCGGCACTGTTCTGTCAGACGAGCCTGAGATGGACACTGAAAATATTCATGCCGTCAGATCCACTACTAGTTATCACCAGTATATTGCTATAATGGACTTTGCAGCTTTCAGGGGCCACTAGCAAGGATTTTTGTTTGCAGGGTGAGAAAGTTTTTATTTATCAATAAAGGACAAAGTCTATGTGAGCTTACCTCATACAGAAGACATCCCAGGGACCAGATATCTGACTTAAAATTGTATCCGTTCTCATGGATTCTCTCTGGAGACATGTAGTAAGGTGTTCCCACTGGGACAGAGAGAGAAATAAACAAATCAAGTCATCATCTCAAAAACTATTTGAGCATGAGTGTTCTACCTTATTGTAGCAAAGACGCATGCATATATAAACCCTAACTGAATCTCTAACTGATCATTGCCTTTACACACTAATAAATTGAACACCTGACATATTATTGATGAGATTTTATATACTTATATACTTTTTTTTTTACTTATTACTATCATTATTATTACTATATATAATAAATCAGCACATATCAGCAAAATATCATACAGCTGGCTGTAATATGTTGTTTTGCATGAACTGCATACCTGCATTTAAACGCTCAAGAAAAAAACTACACCATGCATGCACGATGTGCTTTACCTAAAGAGTGTGCTGCTGTGGTTTTAGAGCTGAAGAAGCGGCCTAATCCCAGGTCACCCAACTTTACCTCCCCTGTGGCTGTTATGAACACGTTGGCTGGCTTGATATCTGATCATGCACACACACACACAAATAAAAGTAAGAAAGAAAATAATATGATATGATAGGAGTTTGGATAAAGCCGAAGGATGGATGACTTCATTAAATATATCCATAGAAACAAACAGAGATGATAAAGTGTACAGACAGAGAGGAGGGTGAGTAAATCTGTGTGTAGCTGTTTACCACGGTGCATGACTCTGCGTGAATGCATGTGCTCGAGGGCACTGCAGAGCTGCACAAAATATTTCCATATAGTCCTCTCTGGAATGAGTCGCCTCTTCTTCTTAAAGTACTAAACAAATAGAAGGAAGAACTGTTAGTTCATAATAGCTTTCGATGCTTATCTAAAATGTGCTGGATATGATATATTTATGTGGAATTCAGTGGAGAACTTTGGAGAACTGGTTCAGGAAGTGGGTCAAGTCAAAGAATTACTCTTATCTCAAATTAATTGGATTAGTATCTAAAATATGGATCTTCAGTGTACTTTTATTCCTGGATGTAATGTTGTTGAGTTTTGGCCACTTTTCTACATGCGGTATATGTGTACTTGTTTACAGCTAAGCCTGTGAGTCTCAGAAGACTTTGTGGTAATTCCTGACCTTTATCATCTGGGACAAATCTCCAGCGTCCGCCAGCTCCAGAACAATGTTGAGCTCATTGTCTTCAATAAAGGAGTCTAGGTATTTGATTATATTGGGGTGATTCAGCTGCTGCAGTGGACAAAGCGGAAAAAGGGTTGTTTCCAGACACCTGAAACTATCATTTGTTCATTTTAATAGCATAGAACAGCTCGGACAAAGAAATACAGCTGAGCTCACCGAGATAGTTTGGGTAAATGCATCAAAGTAACTGTACCAGTGGACATGGGTTACACAAGTATCAAATAAGCATTCAAATGGTGTCAGACCTTTCCTCTAAATAATGCTGGAAACCTTTCAATACTTTTTTTTTTTTCTCACTGACTCCCTGAACACAACCGCTGTGGTTGATCAACTTTACCTTCAGTAGATCTATCTCTTTGATGCAGTCCTGACGAGCCTTGGCATCCATCATCTCAAAGATCTGCAGTAGCAAAGATATAAGTCAATATGAATCTACTCTTTGAATAAAAATGTTTATCCATCCACTCAGGTTCTAGGTTTTGCCACCAGCGGTTACATTTTTAGGGTGAAAATGGTACAGTGGATAAGACACATGCCTTTGATGTGGGAGAACTGCGAGTCCCACTGTAACACATTCGCCATTGTGTCCCTGACATAAGACACTTAACCCCTAGATGCTCGAGGCATACAACCTCTGACATATATAGCATTAGAACAAATTCCGGATATTTAAAGGAGTAGTATCAGACACTACTAAATACTGTACCTGGACTTTCTTGAGTGCCACCAGCTGCCCTTCCAGCAGGTAAGTGGCTTTGTAGACCTCACTGAACTGGCCCCGACCAATCTTCTTCTCAATACGGAAGTTTGCCAGAGTGCAGCAGTAGTTAATGCTTGGCACATTTTTCTGCACAGGAAAACACCATATTAAAAGGTTTAACAATGTCAAGCATTACAGTGCATTATAAAGCATGTTTTAGCCATAAGTAGCCATAGTTTAGATTAGAGGGGGAAGCTAACTGCAAGAAGAAGTAGTGTTTAGATATATGGAGATAAGGACAAGCACTTGTTTTAGAACATGTAACATTTAGCTTTTTCATTATTATAAGTACTTTGACCCCGTCTAATAAAATACTGGTTAGACATTCTACCTGATCTTCCTGACCAGAAATCTTGTAGAGATTGTTGTCGTTGTCTACGGTGTGCTGGTTGTTGTTCTGTGCCTCCATGGTGGCATCACACCCATCCACTACTGTAAGATAAATATTAAAATCTTCATTTATTCAGCACATTTAGTCACAGAGCATTTTACTTTACAGAGCATAAAAAACACAAAATCTACAACACAAGCAATACGAGGCATTCAGAGATAAATTCTGAAAGCAAAGTGACCTGCTGTAAAGACAACACATGCATGAGGCCCACTTCTAAAACTTTCAAAATGACTATGCACTTGGAAACTGTGTGTGTTAAGTAACAGGGTAAAGCAATATGCATGTACTGACATTTGGAACATTACTATTCAGTAATGAAACCATATACACCATTCAGTATTTTATGTTCTTCTTACTGAAAGGATAAACTCCCTAATTCGTTGTGTTACTTTATGAAATACAGAATGGTTAATGGCTGTGCAACTGTGATGATAATATTCCGGCCACAATGACACAGATATCCAGCATGTAAGCTGATATCAAACCATAACCAGAATGCACACATCCTCCCATGCAGCAGAGCTGTCTACATGTGTAAAACATCTGCATTCAAAACATGGTAAAAGACAAAGGTGTCAAGTTGGGGAGATTACCAGAAACTTGTGTAGGGTTATCATAGGATTTATGTCTTGTACAAATTATGAACTGTGCAAAACATAAGTGTGTTATGACCATATAAATAAATGATCACTGAGTCTCATCAGATTTTAGACTGTAGTTGTGCATGGTATTGCAGTTATGGCATTTTATGCCAATGTAACCGGTCCCAAGTTAGCGAGGAGGCTAAAACAGTTGTCAGTCTACAAGACTTTCAGCGTCGGCAGAACGATGTGCTGTTCAGACTACACAACTTGCTGTCTTGTAACGGGAGTCTTGAAGTTGTGGTGTTCACACTACGTGACTAGTCGGCGACAGGGGGTCACACACTATACCAGCTGACAACGAATGTCACCTGATGACTGGCCTCCAAACTAGGGCTTGACCCGAATATTCGAATATTCGAATATTCGACCGTTGGGTACCCATTTGATTATTGATGGTTTTCGCACGCCTGACCTCTGCCGCCAGCAGTGAACGCAACGCTCCAGTTCACATCAAAGGGAGAACTAAATGAAGCCCTCAGCTGTGAGGGAGCACTTTAAACTGAGTGATGACAGCAGGAATGTGGAAGTTATGGTGTTTATTGATTTTACAATTGCTTAAATTACTACATTGCTACATTTTAAAATTAATCAGTAAACTGTAGACTGGAAACAAACAGCAACACAATGAACGCATTTAAATAAGCCTAATTATATTAGATTAGAATTTTTCATAATAACGTGTTAGATTTAGTTCCGCTACCAGAAACACCGCTCTCCGCCTGGACCCCCGCCCGGCTAAACTATTCCCGGATTCTGCTCTGGACCTGCTGGATCAGACTCTCTGCTACAGTTCCCCCTGCTCTGTACAGCAGCCACCAACCCAGCTTCGACGCTTCGATAGTATCCATCCATCCATCCATCTTCATCCGCTAATCCGGGGTCGGGTCGCGGGGGGAGCAGCTCCAGCAGGGAACCCCAAACTTCTCTTTTCCTGACTGGGGGATCCCGAGGCGTTCCCAGGCCAGTGTGGAGATATAATCTCTCCACCTAGTCCTGGGTCTTCCCGAGGCCTCCTCCCAGCTGGACGTGCCTGGAACACCTCCCTAGGGAGGCGTCCAGGAGGCATCCTTACCAGATGCCCAAACCACCTCAACTGGCTCCTTTCAACGCAAAGGAGCAGCGGCTCTACTCTGAGCTCCTCACGGATGGCCAGGCTTCTCACCCTATCTCTAAGGGAGACACCAGCCACCCGCCTGAGGAAACCCATTTCGGCCGCTTGTACCCGCGATCTCGTTCTTTCGGTCACAACCCAGCCTTCATGACCATAGGTGAGGGTAGGAGCGAAAATCGACCGGTAGATCGAGAGCTTTGCCTTACGGCTCAGCTCTCTTTTCGCCACAACGGTCCGGTAAAGCGAGTGCATTACCACCCCCGCTGCTCTGATTCTCCGGCCCATCTCCTGCTCCAGTCTCCCTTCACTCGTGAACAAGACCCCGAGGTACTTGAACTCCTTCACTTGGGGTAAGGACTCATTCCCTACCTGGAGTTGGCTCTCCACCGGTTTCCTGCTGAGAACCATGGCCACAGATTTAGAGGTGCTAATCCTCATCCCAACCGCTTCGCACTCGGCTGCGAACCGATCCAGTGAGAGCTGAAGGTCACGGACCGATGATGCCATCAGGACCACATCATCTGCAAAAAGCAGTGACGAGATCCCAAGCCCCCCGAACCGCAGCCCCTCCTCGCCACGACTACGCCTCGATATCCTGCCCATGAATATCAAAAACAGGATAGGTGACAAAGCGCAGCCCGAGAAGAGTCCGACTTACTGCCGAGTACTTGGACACAGCTCTCACTTTGGATGTACAGGGATTGGATAGCCCTGAGAAGGGCCCCCCTCACCCCATACTCCCGCAGCACCTCCCACAGTATCTCCCGGGGGACCCGGTCATACGCCTTCTCCAGATCTACAAAGCACATGTAGACTGGATAGGCATATTCCCAAGCCCACTCCAGGATCCTTGTTAGAGTAAAGAGCTGGTCAGTTGTTCCACGACCGGGACGAAAACCGCATTGTTCCTCTTCAATCTGAGGTTCGACAATCGGCCGAACCCTCCGTTCCAGCACCCTGGAATAGACTTTACCGGGGAGGCTGAGAAGTGTGATACCCCTGTAATTGGCACACACTCTCTGGTCCCCCTTTCTGAACAGGGGAACCACCACCCCAGTCTGCCACTCCTTGGGCACTGTACCCGACTTCCACGCAATGTTAAAGAGACGTGTCATCCAAGACAGCCACTCCACACCCAAAGCTTTTAGCATTTCTGGGCGGATCTCATCAATCCCTGGGGCTTTGCCACTGTGGAGTTGTTTGACTACCTCAGTGACTTCCACCAGGGAAA
>NC_060162.1:28901867-28921774 GCF_021292245.1 Micropterus dolomieu | reverse complement strand
GGGGTCCAGCAGGGGGCCTCTAATGTCCTTCAGGTGGGCCAACACCAGTCTTTCAAAGGACTTCATGACTACAGATGTCAGGGCGACAGGCCTGTAGTCATTCAGTCCAGAGATGGAGGGTTTTTTTGGGACCGGGATGACTGTGGAGCGTTTGAAGCAGGAGGGAACTTCACACAGCTCCAGTGATCTGTTGAAGATCTGAGTGAAGATGGGGGCCAGCTGGTCCGCACAGATTTTCAGGCATGATGGTGAGCCACCGTCAGGTCCAGGAGCCTTCCTGATCTTCTGCCTTTGGAAGAGGTGGCTCAAGTCCTCTTCACAGATCTGCGGGTGAGAGGTCAGAGAGGTCAGAGGAGGAAGGTGACTGTTTAAAGATGGTGTTGGAGTGGGGGAGAGGTGTGACTCTGGGCTTTTCAAACCTACAGTAGAAACCATTCAGCTTGTCTGTCAGTCATTGAGTACCAGCAGTGTTGGGGGATGGTCTCTTGTAGTTTGTGAGTGTCCGTAGGCTTCTCCACACTGACGCAGGGTTGTTGGCTGCAAAGCTGTTATTTAGCTTTTCAGCATAGCACCTCTTTGCAGCTTTGACCTCTTTAGTCATTGTGTTCCTGGCCTGGTTGTACAAGACTCTGTCCCTACTTCTGAAAGCCTCCTCCTTGTTCTGACGAAGCAGCCTGAGTTTCGCTGTGAACCAGGGTTTTTGGTTGTTGTATGTGCGGAAGGTTTTAGTCTGCACACACATGTCCTCACAAAAACTGATGTAAGATGTCACAGTGTCGGTTAGTTCGTCCAGGTCAGTGGCTGCAGCCTCAAAAACACTCCAGTCAGTGCAGTCAAAGCAGGCCTGGAACTCCAGCTTTGACTCGTTGGTCCATCCATTTTAGAAATACTGAGCTCATAAGCCTAATACTTTCTCCGCTATCCCCAGATAAATATGAAGACATGAAAGTTCAGCAAATATTTCTATAAATTTAATAATTTTCTAAATTTAATCCGTTTAACTGTTCTAGTCTTTAAAATGTTTGTCAACTACCCTTTTTCCATGACAAAGAAGGGATGTTGACAAGCTACAAATACATCTTTGACACAGTTTAATTGCAATTGTTTAACTGCATTAGGAAGAAAGGGAGAAAAACCTAAAGTCAAATATAATTCAGGGGGAAAATCCGCCTCAGAGTCCACCTTCTATCATCTTGCTGGAGTCTTGCCCTCTGACAGCCCGGAACACAGTGTGAGTTCTTGATCAGATGTATTTCTGTCATAAGTAATACGTGTTTCAACAATAAAGCCAGAAAGAAAAGCCAGATGAAAAACAGCAAAGTTTGAAGGAGCTGCAGGCCGCAGCATCTACATAGCCGTTGTCATTTGTCAAGTTCAAGATTGATTTGAAAAGTATGTACTACATTACCTCACAACAATAAGATAACAACTACACTTCTTCATTGTTTAACTTGTGGGCTATTTTTGGGTGATAAAGTTCATTTCATACCTACATTAAACAGTATTGTAAGTGCCTTAAAGCCCAACTCCAACAGTGAAGTGTCCATCCCTGTCATTTTCTCCAACTTTCTCTCCTTTTCCCCTGAAATTTCTATAAACTGTGTTTGACTTTTTGACAGATATGCGAGTCTGTTATGTCAATACTTGACCATGACATCCTTTTTGATGTGTCTTAAACGGTAGGTTGGTATTAAAGGTAAAGCACTAAGTTGGTTTGAATCTTAAAGGACATCCTAGTGTTGAACTCGAGGCCAGTTTTCCTCTTCCTCTACCCTGGCCACACATGGGGTCTGTTAGGGATCCATCCTGGGGCCGTTTTATTTTACCTGTCCATGCTCCCTCTTTGAAACATTTTTAGGAAGTATATCATCTCCTGTCACGCCTACACTGATGATTCTCAGCTGCACCTCCTACCAAAATCTAGGGATTCCCTACAACAACTGTTTGAGGTCATTAAGGCTAGATGGCAAATCTTCTTCAGTTAAACAGCAAACAGAGTAATTCTCTTTGGTCCCTCATTGTCCACAAGTTACTCCACCAGGATGCTAGGCCACCTTAACCTATATGTAGAGTCACATGCTATACACCAAGGTTATCTTTGACTCTGAGCTCTGTTTGATAAACAAATCAGTTCTGTTGTTAAAAAGTAATATTATTAATTAATAACTATTTCTAAACTTAAGCCAATTGTGTCTTTTCATCATGTGGAAAAAGTAATCCACACCTTTATAACATCATGTCTGGCTTATTGTAATTGCCTTCATTTAGGCCTTTCCCAGTCTTCATTAAATCGCTTGCAGTTGGTCCAACAATGCAGCTGCAAGAATTTTGACTGGGAACTAAAAACATGATCAAATAGCATAAACCTAAGCCCACTTCTTTTCCATACAGGTTGCAGGCAGGACTCGTCCCCTCAGTATTTCTAAAATCCTCATGTTCAGACTCAAAAAATTCTAAATTGAGCAGGCCTAAGAATGAAGTACACTGTAAAAAGTCCTTCAATGGCCCTGTCCATACGACTTCATTTTAAAATGTAAATTTCTTTCAAAAATTTTAATTTCCTTTCTATTTAAGTTACAGAAAAGTAAAAAGTGTGAAGGTTCCAGTTACTTGCCATTTTCTACCATAAAATTGATTTTGTTGTACTTCCTAATAAATTGATTTCACAAAACTCAGTTTAAGGACCTATGTCCTAAGTAAATTGTCAGGACACGCCTACATTTCAGTTAGTAACCATAGCAACAGCAGAACTCGTCTGGGCATGTCCCACACGCGGCTGTAACGGCCCTCTATCATGTGTTTGTTGTGTGAGGATGCCAGAGGCATTTCCAAATTTCCAACGTTAAGCTCAAACGGATACGTTAAAAACTTGAGTTTTAGTCAAATGCAGTTTCTACATTGTCGGGTTTTCATTAACATACAATGTCTTCCCGCTTTCAGTAGAGAATTTAAAATAAATGGACGTTTCCTCTTGTGGCCGTAACGTCTGGACTCAAGATGGCGGAGGAAAGTTTTTGTTTTTTAGGTGGTGGAGTTAAGTTAATGTTAATGTTACTGACATTTAACTGATATATTAGAGACATTTTGGTTGTTGACCGGTAACGTTGTTAATGTAGTTTTAATGAATGTTAAATATTTTGTCTCAAACAACTCGCTTAAAATACTCATGAAGCAGGCTTTGGAAGAAAATTACAAGAAATGAATTACTAGCTTTGACCAAATTCTTGCTAGCAAGACGTGCAGGATGGCGGGTCCTGCTTCTCCTCCAGGCTCTTAACATAGACAGCCCCCATAGAAGGAGCACCCTGTGGCATAGAGAAGAACAAAATTACAGGTTTTAATGTTAACTGCTGGGTCTGTATTTCCTGCAGTATTTCCTGCTTGACTGCTGTGAGAGAGTAAAATCAATTTTAATGAATCAAAGATTTCTGGTTTCCCACACTTTTAGTAGACATGGCTGTCCAAAAATCAAAACGTAGCCTAGTTTCGTCAAATTTTATATTTTTACAAAAATATTTTAATATTGTTATCACCTCTTTTGTGTGTGTTGCTTTTTCAGGAGACCACCAGATCTCCTCCGAGGAGCATATCAGCTACCCCACAAAGCACTGTGTGTCATTCAGGGACACATTAGGTAAGTGATCAGAAAACAAGACATGTTTTTGTGTCAAACTATCATTATGAGAAATGACTATTCCATTTTTTGGAGGAAAAATCTTAAGCAGTTTTATTAAGCTTGTTTCCAAAAGGCTAGATATAATAATACCTAGGGCTGCAGCTAATGATGATTTTAGTATTCAAAGCAGGACAGGACAGGACAGGACCTTATCTCTGAGTACTATGTAAGTATTGTTAAAAAGTAAGGTTGGGTCTGTTTCTGGTTTTACTGGTCAAGTTAAACCAGTATGATTTTACGTGGGCTGACTGAACCAGCATTCGTCATGTGTAGGTTGAGAGAACCAGCGGCATGGAGACTGTTAGCAGGAGGCCTAGAATAGGCGATTTTTAAGTATTATGAAGTAGAGCCCTATGCAGAACTTCTTTAAAATTCCATTCCCGGGAAAATTTCTGAAAAATACTGCCTGCTCAATGACTTTTGTGTATTCTCCCATTTTTATTTTATGTACAGATTTTTAAATCGAACAAATATAGGAAATATTTAACATTATTTTGTATTTATTTACAGATTGTTTAATCTGTATGCCTGACAGATATGCATAATGTTACATTTGTGAAAGGAATTATGAGACACTAGGACACAGGTCTCCAGCTCCACACAGATCAATGAATACATGCTGCATTTAATTGTTGGTGGAAAAGGGGGACATCTGGGCTTTTCATTCAGTAGGCTATAAAGTGTTTTATATAAGCTGTTGCTAACTGGTAAATATGTTCTTTACTGGTCTTAAGTGGGAAAGACCAGTGGATTTGTCAAGAACCTTGATAACCTAGTTTTCCACCATCACTAATATCCAGCATTCATTTGGGGATCTGAAGAGTATGTCAGTAAGTGTTTGAAAAAGCCACACACTGTTACGTCATACAAAGCAAAAATTATTGGATTTTTTATGTTAAAGATCTGTACATAAAATATTAACATTATTTAGGTTGTGATAGGCTCATTTGTATTAAATTTATTGAAATTGCTTAGTGTTGTGTGGATTTGATCACACATTTGCGTTTTTTTGGGTCTCCAAAGAAGATGTGATGTTGAATTATTATCTTAATCTGAACATACTGTACATTCTGTTTTTATTTTTCCTTAATAAGTGCGACAGTTTCCTATTTTTGTTTGTTTGTCATACAGGGAACTGCAGAGTGCAGCGTGCATGAAGACCTGAAAATGCGGTTTGAGGATCTAGCCTATGCTCGCCATGGACCAGATGCGGTGGGCATCATCATCAAGGGAATCCAGTGCTTACAGATCTTGACAATCTGGCCAGAATCTCCAGTATCCATCCAATCTTTTGATGAAGACTTTTTGTGGGACTCAATGCACTGCGCCCAAAACCAACTGCCAAGTTAATAAGCCTCAACAACAAGTTTCTCGCAAAGATTGTTGGCCTTGCACTGAAAACAGACGGAAGTTTTGTTGTTTCTTTTGAGGAATGTTGTACATTTTCTTGGCCTGATGTGTGATTTTTCAGACTGTTGTACCTGAAGGCCTTTCAAGGATTGTTTGTGGGACTCCGCACTGGGTCCTCAACTAACCTCCATGGTCATTAGTTTCACTAACAAGATTTTAAGTGTGGACAGTGAAACATGACAGTCACCCTTGCTGTCACAAACAGATATTTTTTCTGTTAATGAACATTTTTCTGTTATGATCAAGTGTTTTAATAGTCACTGAAATACACTGTCACAATATTGTATCAAGCTGCAGTTGGTAAGCTGAGGTCACAAGTTGTAGTATGTAAAATGTTTTATTAAGATTTAAAAGGAAAATCTGACAATATTAAACCATAACTCACAATGTATAAAAACACCTACAGTTGCAGCTTCTGCCTTCTAGCACAGCTTTTGTTCTGTTACCAGTGATGTCAAATGAAGTCTGAGGCAGACTGTTAGCTGTAATTTTTGAAATAGTAAAATTTGTCCCTTCAAGATTACTGTTTATACACAGAAGAGGTGCTGGAAAGGTGTTCTACTACACATAGGCTGTGGTCAGAAGATTGTGTCAATAATTTTGCATAACTGCATTTAATGGCTTTTAATAAATGTTGGAAACCGATACGTCCTTTTCTTTGTTAAATTTATGACAATGCTAACTAATTATTTTAAGTAAATTGCACTTTTACAACAGAAAAAAATAATTGGTCAACATTTAAAGAAAATAAGTACATGAACTGATTCAAAATTTCTTTTGAATGTAACTTATTTTAATTAAGTTTGATGTGGTTAAAATGGTTAAAAGTCCATTTTGACAATGGCTGAACTTAATTTTTTTTGCAGTTTTTTGTAGACTCTACTTAATATTTTAGCATACATCTTTCCCAACTAAAAAAATCAAGAAGTTCACTAAACTAACAAAAAGTGGTTGGAAAATACTGCCTTATTTTTTTTAAGTTAGATCTAAGTAACAGTTTTTTTCAGTGTAATTAATTGTTGTTCAGCCTGTGTTGCCTGCAATAATGCTAATTAGATCAAAACTGATCATGTATTTATCAGACATTTACCAGTGTTCCATGTTGTTGTTTTCTTCAACAATAATAATGTAGTAATATATAAATACCTTCTTGTCATATTATTTAAAATTAAAATATATAATTTATATCACGCCATTTATTTTTTGATTGGGTCAGGGTTGTTTTTGGTTATTAATAAGCTATAAAGCATTCATTAAACACAAATATCCGTCAGTATTGCCTACACATACACAGTCTATGGTACAGATATATCTTTCGTTGGCTTGAGGTAAATAACGGCCGGTATATCTAGTCACGCGACCCAATCAATTTCTACGACACGTATTGTGGAAGCTGTAGTTTGTAGCACTAGATTGCTCCGTATGACCGATACGTGTCCTGCACAATAGAACTACAAGTCCCAGGGCTCAGCGCGAGGCAGAGCGTGACCTACGCGTGTGGACAGACCATGGCGTTGAATAGCTGTGTGTGAGGTTAGCATCTGAAAAACACCTCCGGACAGACGCGTCTGCGCACTGAAAGCTGCCGACAGCGACGGCGGGGTGAAAAATAAGGATGGGGTCCCGAATCAAGTAAGAATGTTTATCCGCTGGATTCCCTGAGGCTGTCAGCAGCCTACTGTTGTGTTAGCTTTTTTACAGCGAGTCATTGGGGAACATAACGTTAACTTACATTACAGTGCAAGGCCCTGACTTGTTGCGACACAGTGGCGGTAACGGTACTCCACTTACTGGATCAGAAAAACAAAGCGTTTTAAATGAGTGTCATGGTTTTGAGGACTATCTATCATTAGCGAGCTGATAAAACATGTTAGCCCGAAGCTTTCCGGGCACAAGTTGAGACAGAGGTGACTAGCAGTGAGTCAGTAACACGTTTGTGTATGTGCAGCTAGTGAAAACATGGTAACGGTAACTGTCAGATTGTCTTCCTAGACCGGATGCTGGATTTCAGGACAAAAGTGCAGAACAGACAGAAAGGCTTGTGTTTCCTGTAGCCTAATGCCACTCCTCTGACAGAACGTAAATATTGTAATGTCAGGGCTACGACTACTGTGTCATTGGGTTTTGGAAAGTAAGAAATTTTTGTCTGTTGTTTCTGATGGTGTATATGTGGGGAATGGGCTAATGAGTTATTAATTAATTATTATTGTCGGATCTGTAACATCATATTACTGAATACAATACAGTAAATACTCTTTGTGAACTCTGCTTCTTCATTCAGCAGCTTAGGGACAGTAATGGTAGACAATTTGACGGAAACAATTTGATTAATTGAAGAAACCCGAGTAAAAATTAGCAATAGAATTTCTACACACTGCAGACAATGACATGATCAGGATGTCAGCAGAGGGATTATGGAGCTCCAGGTGTGACGGTGTCCAAACCTGTGGTGTGTGTGTGGGACTTGTTTATCATGAAGATGTGTTTCATCGGACCTGTTGTTGTTATTCATGTCAGTGGCTTCTTCTTAACCATCAGCTTGCAAATTATTGGATTAATCTGGGATGTTTTCGGATAGAATGTCACTTGTTCAAGGCTGCATGGTACATTGTTACAGTATCAACATTGCAATGTTTGCATATGCAATAGTGACCTTACAGAAAGACTGATGTCAAGTACAGGCACAGTCACACATGCCTTAATGCAGACGAATGGCCATCGCCTGCCCAAGCAAAATTTGGATCTTGTAGTGCTGAATGTGGGCAGTGCAGGATGTCAGGCACATCAAAATAAATTTGTTGCTTTGTAATCCATGTGAGTGGTTGTGGGTGTTGGACATGAAGAGTTATTGGTCTCCTCCACCTTTGTGCGAATGTTTCATTCGCCCCTTCACTCACATAGAATAGAAGAGAACAGGAGGCAAATATTCTGCAATGTTAATGCCCTAATTAAATTACCTCAAACACAACATGCTACAGCTTTTTTTGCTGCTATATAGAAAAAGTAATACTCCCAAGGTTCTCATTTTCCTTCACTAATCTAGAAGAAAGATCTGCCTATATTATATCATTTAGTCCAATTTAAGGGTTCTGATACACTGAGAGTGATCAGTTCCCAGAGTGCTCTGTGGGGGGGGGGGGCACTTCATCAGTTTATAAAACAAACACGGCAGGCCCAACTACTAGCCCACTACAACCTGAAAATGAGTGCTGCTTCTTTTGGTTGTTTTGGTCTTTTGATAAATTCATAAAGTGCACCCCTTCGCCAGAGCACTCTGGGAACTGAGGGCTGTGCATGCAGAGTGTCCTCTGCCTGTAAACGGCCGCCCCGTGGCTACTGTGACAGATAATGCTGCTGGGATGCAGGAGGCAGGCGTTTAGTTACACCAGGCAGCTACTGAGTGTGTATATTCCCGTAATCAGCTGCACCAGGTTAAAAGTTACGATCACGTGTCCGTGACATAAGAATAACACACACAAAACTTGCAGTATCCAGATCTATCTGTACATCTTGCCAGCATATAGATAAATCAGTTTGTTGCATGAGTTTGAGAGTTTTACCAACTTCAACCTTGCTGGGAGGCCTTTTTATCTTCCACCTTTCTAATAAAGCATACATTTGAACATTGTTAGAAATGGCAGATTATATGTAAATAGCACAACTGAGACACACAAGTCTATTTTTAAGGTTTTTTTTCGCGCGCCTGACCTCTGCCGACAGCAGTGAACGCAACGCTCCAGTTCACATCAAAGGGAGAACTAAATGAAGCCCTCAGCTGTGAGGGAGCACTTTAAACTGAGTGATGACAGCAGGAATGTGGAAGTTATGGCGTTTATTAATTTTACAATAGCTTAATTTCTTTACAGATTAAAACAGTCAAATTTCCTACATTTTAAAATTAGCCTAATCAGTAAACTGTAGGCTGGAAACAAACAGCAACACAATGAGCGCATTTAAATAAGCCTAATTATATTAGGCCGATTGTAGAAGAAGAGCATTTTATCGCTATAATTAAAATTAAAAGTGAATTTTGCATAATAACGCGTTAGATTTAGTTCCGCTACCGGAAACACCGCTCATCCCCTGCGCTCTCCGCCTGGACCCCCGCCCGGCTAAACTATTCCCGGATTCTGCTCTGGACCTGCTGGATCAGACTCTCTGCTACTGTTCCCCCTGCTCTGTACAGCTATTTTCACTTTGCCTCGCTCTTCACCTGCTCAATATCCGAGCCTTTTAACCTGCAATAAATATTTCTCCCTTTCTTAGTCCTGCACTTGGGTCTGCTAGTCTAGCCATAACAAAGTTAAAAACAAAGATTTGGTAATAATCACTCAGTTAGCCTAGCTATGAGAATAAGCGTTCCCTCTCTCTCTCACACATGCACACAGACTTGCGCATAGTGCCGCCCCTATCTCTCCCCCACCCGATCCCCCCTCACTCAGGAGAACTTATTGGGCATTCTTCTGCTGCTGTTCTGCTTCTATCTATTACATACATAGCTGTAGCTCCTGAAATTACAGCATGCTTATCAACACACGTTTAAACAATCGCCATAACGGGACCGCTGAGCGCCGCCGTGGGGGGTGGGGGGCGAAGCTTCGGTTATTTGCTCTTAATTACTATCAAAGCGTCGAAGCTCAAAAAATGACATTCGGCACAGACAATCCACAATGTGTATTGTCTGTGTGTATGGCCTACAGTGTTTACCTGGGCTGGAGGTGAAGCCAAAATGTTTTTGTATGTCTGAATAAAAAACCGCACTACACCATGTCTCAGCAGCAGTGCTTTGTCCATGAGCATGTGATGCGCATCAGAATAGCTTAAAATTTCAGTGTTTTCCCGTAGATTTAGGCTAGGTCAGCATTAGATGCACGTATTTGGTAGTGGTGGTGGTAGTGTATAAATATGTTCATAGATTGGAGTATAACTCTTAAAAAACAGCTTCCTCTTTAATTGTGAATAATTACTCACCAAGGCAAGAGCATTTGACAGGAACTTTGAGATGGATGTGGTCAACCTGCTATGCGGAGCAGAAATGCCTCACTATGGACATTTTTGTCCGCTAAGGTGCTAAGCAGGGTAAAAATATGAATTAGGCATAATAAATAAATTTTAAAACGGGTTCTTTCAAGATGCCAGTAAGTGGCGCTATTCCTATGACTGGATATTGACATGTAAGTCTCTAAGAGGTTTACTTGTGAATTTTGGGACAGATCTGACCGTGTCTAGTCCATTTACATGCAACTTCTTTTTTCAAGGCCAGACACCAATTAAACTGCATGCCATAGACACACCGTTTGATCAATCAAAAAAAGCTTTGCAATTTAACAACGCAAGATGGGGCTACACACATTTGAAGTCGTTCGGGTTAAAGCTGTAGGAGGAGTTCGTTAAAGTATGGAGGGTCTAAATGGGGTGAAATTTCGTAAATATTTCAAAATGGCCGACTTCCTGTTGGGTTTAGGGCAGTGGTTCTTAACCTGGGGGTCGCAACCTGGTCCCAGGGGGGTCGCGAGAATGCTGCTATAGTCACAAAAATAGAAAAAAAATAACTAGACGGAATGGAATCACTTTGGGTGGACACTGTAAATATTTTGCACTGTTTAATCCAGTAGGTGGCGGTGATGCCAACCGCTATGAAACGACAAAGATAGCCTCAGGCCCCGATCAGACAGAAAGCGCTTTGCGGGTTCGAAAACGCGAGGCGCACAGCAATGGCTTTTGGTTGAATTTAGAAAAGAGCAAAGCGCTGCGGTTTTTTAATGTTGCTAGGCAACCACTGAATCAGCTGTCCTGTCAGTCTAATCAAAGATTATAGCGCCAGCGATCTGTAATCTTTGGTTTGTCGCTAATTAATAACTTTCATATTGGCAGAAACCTGATCACAACTCACAGGTCTGTGTCTTTTGTTGCTAAAAACATCTGCCAAACGCAGAGCGCCTGTTCTGGCACTGTTTTGAGTGTGTGAGGTGTACAAACACACAGAAGACAGGGAAACTGAGATCTGTGTGGGCACATGAGATTCTCAGAAAAGGGAGACATCGCTGGTCCAGGAGCTTCGTCCTAATGATGGTCAGTTTACGTCTTATTTTAGGATGAGTCAGGGACAGTTTGTTGCAGTCTCTGGACAATTCAAGCAACTTTAAGTTCCGTCAGCACAAGTGCCTGTCTCTCCATTCATTAGATTGGACAATGGGGAATAAAAAAACGCAAATGACATCGGGCACGAGTTGAATTTTTTTCAACTCCGTGCGCTCAGAGTGCTCATTCAAAAACACAGGGCGGGGGGTGTCGCGAAATATTTTCAACTTCAAAAAGGGACTGCCAGAAAGGTCACTGCAGAACATTGCATTTCCCACCAGACCTGAGGTGTGTGCAAATTTTCATGAGGAGGGAGAAAAAAAAATCTGAGCAAAAACAATAGGTTATGTTGACATGTCGGTATGTGGAAACATTTTAAAGTGTCTGAGAAAGACGCAAAAATCGCCGTTTGCAGACGCTGTTCTGCTGAATTGCCTCCCAGCACATCCACTCCATTTGTGGCTGAATTCTTAGAAAAGGCAACAAACTGTCTGAACTGCTTTGGCTGTTTCTGTCACTCATTTGTGAAAAGCTAAGCTAAAGCTAAAGCGATTAAGCTAACCACACCTAAATTTGGAGTGCACACGTATTCAAGCCTTTATGGTAAATCCACTGAAACGGCCCAGTGCGAGCTGACAGGCAGGTCAGCGACTTTCTCCTGTCATTGTCTCTCTTTACAAAGACAAGTGTTGCAGTATGAGAGTCCTACACGACATGAGCACCACATACAACATCAAATTGGGTCGGGCTTGATAAATTTAGCGCAAAGATACACATGTGACAACATCCGTTTTTCAAAATAAGGCGTCTATACAGGATGCAAATAAGATTAATTGGATTATATTCACAGAAAGTATAAAACATGTTACACTTGTCCATAAAAAGTAAATGGACATATGTAATTCACTTTACCAGACCCTCTCGGGCCTCAGACCCAACCACCATAGTCTCTCCAAATCCTGACGGAAACACTGAGTAAAAGGCACATTTTGACTATTTAATATATGCAATTGTAAAACATTTGGCACAATAAATGTAAATAATGTGAAAAACCTCGTTCGGCATTCGGTATTTGGGAAAGTTTTTCATTATATTGAGTTTCCACTTCGGCCAAGAACTTTCATTTCGGTGCATCCCTACTACGTTCATCACTACGTTGAATACGTACACTCGAAGTCGAAGAAGAAAAGGAAGAAGTAATAATTAGAGCCTGACCGATATTATCAGCCGATATTAGCTAATTCCATTTAATCGGCATCAGCCGTTTAACAGCAGATATATGACTATTAAAAAAGAAACATAGATTGAGATACTTCACTCGTGTTATGGGGGTTGCATAGTTTGCCCACCAGAGTCTACCACACACACTACAACAGTCTGGTGGGATAAATTCAAAACAATAGTACAAAAACTGGTTATTAGTAATGTTGCTTGTGGTTTGCACATATTTTATTCCTTAGTGTACTGTACAGTTCAACACACCAAACAACAAATTGTTCTGCCCCAGCGTCCTGTCTTTGGTCTGGGACAGGCCAGAGATTCTTGTTCTTCACATCCTTTTCTGCCTTCATTACCTTCAGGGCATGTCTATCTTTCCTGCTTAATCTCTCGTTCCACACTCCAGTCCAGCTTGTGGCGGTAATGCACTGTTAAACTGGTTTGCCAACCGCCATTAAACCCTAAAGAAGAAGAAGAAGAAGGGCATGTCTATCAAGTCAATTTACAAACCGCAGCAACGCGCGCACTCACACGCACGTGCCGGCGTGTAGCAGAATGGCTGTCCACAACTAACCACTGTAGTAACGTTATAACTAAATTTCCACAGAAAGCAACATAACAGCTGCAGGCTTCCGGCACATTACGCTCCTTAGTGAGATTCAAATGAGGCTTATTGTCCACAGTTTCTCTGGACTGTCCCTCAGGATCACAGCGTTAGTCCAACATCGCCGAGCCTGCTAGCCACATTAGCCACGCAATATGCTAACACCAAGTTAGCTAACCTTTAAAATAAACAGTAAAACGACACAAAACACAGCAACACTTACAGCCTCAGAGTTTGTAGTCGGGTCACGTACAGCCCACGGCAATCCATCTTTGAACCGTTACAGAGCTCGTTACGGTTGTGGAACTTTTGAAGCACTCTTTTATTAATTTAACCCGCCCTGAAGTGCACAGTATGAACATTGCGGTTGTTGCGGTGCTTGCCATCCTCCGCGGTAGGATTGACCATATTTCAATTCTGCGGTTATCGCGACAGCCCTAGGTGTGCTTTTTGAAAAATGGAATTATGGTTTTGAAATTTTAGTTCAAAAGCCTGGTTATAGTGTTTAAGAAATTGAGGAAATCTGTAATTCACTTTGTATTTTGTTAATTTATAAAGGTAAACTGTGTCTAGTTTTGAAAGTATTGTTACTTTACAGCATTGTCCCCACACCTGCCTAAAACCTTTGCACAGTACTGTATATAAAAGTTGAAACAATAGCTTTATGTATATTTTAACTAATGTGTTATAGGTGAACTACGCTAATGTTAACTAACTTAATACTACTTATACTACTTATTTGCTGCTCCATATATTTTCTATTAACCACCGGTTTTAGTGTGCATGTGTTAAAGTTCAGGAAGAACACGGTGTAGAAAAGTATGCAAATATTGGATCAAAACAAGTTTTGGACTGTGATAGCTTCAAGTTGCTAATGTACTGGAATAAGGTAAACATTTTGGATAAATTTCATATACCCTTATACTGTGCTCTAAACCATCAAATAAACCTTCATTCATGCTTTGGACTCAATGGAATGCAATTTAAGTAATTAAATTTAGGCAACTATATTAAATGTTGTACTGAAAGGGATAGGGAGAGCTAAAACTTCAAACTGTCTTTACTGGCTGGCAAAGGCAGCTGCAACTTGTATTGGGAGGAAATTTGGCTGGCATGTATTACGACAGCTGCACCATAGTTTTACTCAATTACAGTTACAGTCTATCTACCATTTGTAATCGTTGTAAGTTACTTAACTTAAAAACCTCATCAGATTAAACACTATTCTGCCATAGTAAATATTTAAGGAGAATTACATAGCATTGTTTGTTTAGAATATCAAAACTAAAGTTGGAGAGAAGTGAAAGGCTCCACTGCAGTATAAATATGCTTACTTTGCCTGACTGTTGTCCAGAATATGCAAAGAACACAATAATAACTTTATTCCTTTTTTCCAGGGAGAGCCCTGAATCCACGTTTGAGGTGTATCTGGAGGTAGCCCGTCTAGGCACACACAGCTCTGGTAAGTGTCTGGAGGTACAGCTAAACCTGGAGTACATGCACCATGTACATTATACTGATATATATCTATATCGACGCCTGAAACAAAAATATCAGAGGACCACTTTTATAAAGGAATCACCATATATATATATATATATATCTTTTTATATTATGACCACTGAAACTGCTCTTGTTTCCTTTGGCTGCTGATTTCCGATAGCAGGACTTGTGAAACTCTTTCACTCTTTGGTAACATTTTTGTGAATGAAGTCTGACCACAAACAGATCAGGACAGGCTGCTGTAGATGGCAGTGTTTCAGGCGTCGATTATGCTCGCACACCTTCTCAAGAACAGGAGGCATTCATCAAGGCAAAACCAGCCATTTAGAGATTATTTAATTTAAGTTTGTGCAAAAAAGTCATAGGATTTTTGGTTAAGAATACAGAAATGTTCTTTAATGAGGCCCAATGTTCTGCTACACACCATTTAATACATGTTTTGGACTTTACTTTAACTTTTGCTTTTGTGTGTGAAGTATTGGTTTCACCTTTTTGGACCCCAGACAAGTATTCATGTGAAACAGGCTAACAACCACAGTAGACACTGGTTCATTGTAAGGGGTTATAAGTCAAAGCAGTTGGGAACTGCTGGGTTAGAGCTCAATGATACATGGTGTTTCTTTTATAACGTTATAATGTTGATGTGTTGTCTCTCAGGGGCTTTTTAATTCTGCTGTATGTGACTAATTTCCTGGTTACTAAGGAAAGGTTGTCGGCTGTATTTCTAAGAATTTCTTGCAGTTGGAGTGTGTCTCTCATCATTTCCTGTTTGGTCTATAAGATTATATATCCATCTTTGTGACACACAGATCTTCTGTCTGGCATGTTCTGCTATTTTATAATGTGGAATCCTTTGGCCGTGATTGCCTTTCATTTCAGTCTGCTTTACATTTAGAAACCATTATTTAGGTATTTTTTACACATAACTAAAGAAATAATGTCAGTATATTATATGTCAGTATTTTGATTAATTAATGAAATGTATGCATGGGAGTTAGATATGTGGGGGATCATTTGTTTGGCTGATTATATTTATTCTTGCCAAAATATGCATTTTCTCTGAAAACACGAGGATTGCAACACCATTTTGATATGTGGAGGTGATGTCTAACATTCCTTGCATTGCTAAAAATATTCTGTAACTGTTTTCATGGGGCCAAACACTTGTAAATGTTATGTATAACTTGCATGTTGCAGTAAGGCAGGAGTCCACCTGCTGGAGAGAATATGCAGCCACAAACAAAGCAGACCTTTATTTGTTTTAGTGGAAAATACACATGAGGCGTTTTAGCAACAAAATACAAAATGATATGCACCTGTACTGACTACAGAATTTGCTGATGGGATAGAAATGATGGGTTATTATTGCTAATTAGGGGGGGGGCATATTATGCTCATTTCCAGCTCTATATTTTTATGGTAACTATGCATGATTCAGTGATCAAAAAAATTCAAATTTATCTTAAATTGGCCCTTTATTCAGGCCCCTCAGTTCATCCTCCTCCTTTTACCGGCCTTTCCTTCAACAACTCATCTCTCTCTCTCTCTCGAGATTTCAGCGGGAGAATTGTCCTTGAGCGGGACTTCTTTGTTCTGTTTAAATACAAAGGGTGTCGCTTGGGAGTCACTCGTAGGGATCCTTTCCATGATGTTGTCAGACACCTGGTACAGTCTGGCAACATCGGAAAAGGAAGTGCAGGGATTGGATTGAGTGCAGCGGACCTCAAGATGATCACTGCTCAGGGCATTTCCCAACCAGCCAGACCTTGCATCACCGCAAGTGGTGTGATCGAACCAGGAAGAAAGGAAAGCGAGCGGGGATGAGCGCTAAGCTAACCCAGGTCAGACCTAAGGATATTCCACTACTCAGCCTACTCCTGGCTAATGTCCTGGCGAAGGACAATAAAATGAAATAAGAATCAGGCTAACTCAGCAACGGGTGCTGTGCCCTCAGCTTTACTGAGACCTGGCTGCACCACAACATCACAGATCAAGCTATTGCAATTGACGGGCGGAGAACACAAGACTCCAGTTAGACCAGAGGATGAGGTCTCTGTGTTTACATCAGTGATGCTTGGTGCTTAAACGCAGTCAAAGTGGGTTGAGAATGTTTGATGTGGAATTTGTATTGTTGAGATTTGGCCATTTTATCTGCCCAGGAAATTCACTCAGGAGTTTTTGTTGCTGTTTCCATTCAAAAATGCACTACAGGAGCTGTATGAGGCCATCAGCAGTCGCATAACAAAACAACCTGATGGTGATTTTAATCAAACTGATCTTAGAACTTTACCTAAATTCCACCAGCATTGGGGTTGTGGCTCAGGAGGTAGAGCAGGTTGGCCATTAATTGGAAGGTCGGCGGTTCAATCCCTGGCTCCCCCTGGTTGTGTGTCGAAGTGTCCTTGGGCAAGAGAAGATAGAAAGGCGCTATACAAATACGGAGCATTTACATTTCACATCCCCACCAGGGGAACAAATATATACAAATATTATGGAAGTTACAAACTTCAAACAACAATGACTTCAGGAGAGCAGAGTGGAACAAAGAGAACAACCTACTTCTCAACGTCAGCAAGGAGATGATCATTGATTTTGGGTAAAAGGGGACAAAGACACACACATGAGTCTACAGTGGAGCAGGTGAACAGTTTCAGGTTCCTGGGAATCACCATCACAGAGAAGAAACTTTATTGTCACATACATGTTGCGAAATGAATTTCCAGCCACTGTGCAGTGCCCAGGAACCAACTCCAAATCTTTATCAGTGTCTGGTCAAACGGCACTGAGTGGTGGACCTAACATGTTTTTTTGATGGTGGGGGAAACCGAAGCACCTAGGGGAAACCCACGCAGACACGGGGAGAACATGCAAACTCCACACAGAAAGGCCAGGGCGACTGGGGTTTGAACCCACGAGCTATCGACTGGACCACCATGCCACCCAACCTGACATGGTCATCTCCACGCTGGTGGAGAAAGCTCAGAAAGAGATTTATTTCTTAAAGTAACTTAAGAAGGCTAAATCCCCAGCATCCTGACTGGAAACAGATCGTTGGTACCCATCTCCCGAGTAAGGTGAGGTGAGGTGAGGTGCCTACACAGAGCCCAAAGGATACTAAAGGACACCCAGCCACAGCCTGTTCACCCTGCTGCCTTCTGGGAAGAGATACACAAGTACCTGCTGTTATACCACCAGACTGCAGAGCAGCTTCTCCCCCCAGGCTGTGACACTCCTAAATTCATCCTCCGCATTGCACCAGGTAAAATAGCTTTATTTCTTGTTATTTATCCACCCATCTGCTGTATATAATGTTTGTATATATAGTTTGCTTTTGAAAAGCATAAAGGGAACTACAACTTCATCTATACAACCCTGTGTTGTCAAATGATAAATAAATCTACCTTAATTAGAAGTGTATTTATCAATCTAGAAAAGTAGTGGGTTTTTTTCAACTGCCTGGCTAGATTTTGGATTAGGTGGGTAGGTACATTTATTTTTTCACAATACAACATGTTGTAGAGTGAAATTGAGTTTGAAACTCACTTCTGCTACGTAGCAGACACTATACATTAATACAGAAGCAATTATAAAAATGGTAAACAGAAATAAACTATATTCAGTGGAGCAGTGCTGAGGATGAATTTGAGTATAAAGTCTGAGAGCTTGAGGGAAGAAGCTGCTCTGCAGTCTGGTAGTACAACAGCAGATACTTGTCTGTCTCTTCCCAGAAGGCAGCAGGGTGAACAGGCTGTGGCTGGGTGGCTACTGTCCTTTAGTATCCTTTGGGCTCTGGAGACACCTCACCTCACCGATATCACTGATGCTCAGGAGATGGGTACCAATGATCTGAGCAGTTTGAATCACCGGCTTACACCCACTTGTCTTATGTCAAAATCAATGTGCCCCATTAGGTCCTGTTCTCTTCTCCACATTCATTTATTTTCTGTCCATTTCTAACAGGGCTGGAGGTGCAAAGGCAGTTCCCTGAAGACTACACAGACCAGGTTTGAAATACATAGTATTCTGTACTTCCTTTTGTTTTTCTCTGTGTCATGCTCCTCACAGCTATTCATTGGTTTCTTTTTCATACATTTCTATCTTAGAGTTGTGAAAAGATGGAAACCTGAAAATACATGATACCATTTTCTTTAGTTATTTTGTCCATGAATGCTTTGCACTTGCTCTGCCTTCTTAATGGATCATTTCCTCCACATTATATCCTTCCCAATAGCTCCTTTAAATGTTTTTCACGATAATACAATGCAACATTATTAGTAGATATTGGTAATAATACAAGACTGTATTCTATAATCCTTTATCTGTGTCCTACAGGAAACTCTGCAGACTGTGCCCAAGTTCTGCTTCCCCTTCAGCATGGACAGGTACACACACACAAACGCACACTTGCAAAGTTTAACATTTATAATGACATTATAATGCATTATAACATTATATATAAGTGATTAGTGTATTATAAAATAGGTATAATGTATTACTACTACTACTACTACTACTGAAAGAATTATTAGACTATGATCCTTGCCAACAAATGTCAGCAGGTCAGAAGTCAGTCTGACCTGCTGATTCCAGTCTCTGTAACAGTATAGTGACAGCATACACAAACATTTCTGTAACTTTTCTTTAATTAAAAAATTCTTTCTTTATTAGAACCCATCAACACCAGCATTGGCTATTGGTCCAGTTAACTGGACGTTCATAATAAAACACTGACTATTAAAAACTTTAATTTTCTCCAAAACTGCAGCAGGTTAAAGGACCGTTTCTCACTCAGACACATCTCAAAATAAAAAGTTTGTGTACAAATAAAATCCAACTGCTGTACGTCACACGACTAGGGATGAAAGGATTACCGGTTTAACGGTAAACCACGGTACAATTCCCGACGCTTATTATTACTGTACACATTTTAATTACCATGATAACCGGGTACGGTGAACCACGCTGTTATAATCTCACGGCAAACACTGTCCAGCGTCTCCCAGAAGCAGGCGCGCATGCGCGGAATGCAGCGCGGGTTTCTTTGGGTCGCGGCGGAAGACGACGCTGCGGAGGCTTTTCAGTCACTCTGAAGTCCGGTCGCATTTTAGTTTTTATGAGAGTGCTTATAGTGAACGCAGGGTGAGTGAACTTTTAGCTTTGGTTTGTCTCTCTGACTTGCTAACAGCGTGTAAACTGAAGCTCTCAGTGTTGCTGCTCTTGTAAAAAGGCTACACGTTGTTCTGCTGCTGTGTGCGTATTCGTCCGCTGCACATGAGAACACGTTACGCAGTTTAGATAGGCCGACCAGCATCTCTAGAAACGCTACAGACTCCTCTGTATTCATGTCAGTTGTTGGGCTCATTGCAGTTACTATCACTGTCTTCTAAACACTTATTTGTTTTCATGTAATTGTCC